>NC_089766.1:51174796-51214796 GCF_040412425.1 Macrobrachium rosenbergii
TCGTAGGTTGGTCTTCACGCTTATTTAAGTACTGTATGACCCAAAGTCAATACAATACTGTACGTTTTTTCATCCTAAAACACATTACAGTACTGAACACTGTACATACAGTACTGTATTTTATAGAGTGCAGTACTTAATATAAATGATACATAAAACCTAATTAAGTTGTGATGGTAATGCAATTGCTTCTTACTGAACACAATCTCAATTTACAGTCACGTTTGTTCGTATCTCTGAATGTTCGTAACTTGAATGTTAGTAAGTGCGGCAGTGTCTGTACTAAAACAGACATGGATCGTATGGCTTTTCGTTTGGTTCTCATTTGGAGTCAGCAAAGTTTTTAGTGATCAGATGCTGGACCACTGAGTCACAACACCAACTTTAGTGCACTGCTTCTTACATTAGTGAGCAATCACATTCAACCCCATGCTTTTTCCCCTGCAACCCATCACTGTCAACTAACTACCTGGTTTCCCCAGACTGTGTTTCATTGGTCTGCTTAACACCCAGATAATTTTTCGTTGGCAAGGGATTAAAATCTCGTTACATTGGAGAAAAAAAGTATACCTTAGTTTTACCAGACCACTGAGCTGATTAACAGCTTTCCTAGAGAGGGCTGGCCTGAAGGATTAGACTTATTTTACGTGGCTAAGAACCAATTGGTTACTCAGCAACGGGACCTACAGTTTATTGTGGAATCCGAACCACATTATAGCGAGAAATGAATTTCTATCACCAGAAATAAATTCCTCTAACTCTTCATCGGCCAGCTGGGGAATTATATATATATGTGTGTGTGTGTGTATACACATATACATATGTATATAATATATATATATATATATATATATATATATATATATATATATATATATATATATATATATATATATTTTATATGAATATTGTTTAACTGTCCAAGGCCTGAGAAATCCCTCCATTATTGTCCGAAGGAATCGTCTTCTTCGTGTTGAACGTCTGGGCATTTCCCAGAGCCCATCCATATCTCAGGACAACCTCCCGCGGTTGACATTGGAATATGACCTCTTCGCCGTATAGAGATAAAGGTCACCCGACCTCTCTGTCATCCACGTATCGTAGTTTATCCCGTTCGATAATTTATCTCGCGAGGGAGGTTTTCCGGAGAGCTTTTATCGGGGCTCTTTGTATCGCCACACAATGGCGCAATTTTGATGCTTGTCTGTCAGTGTCATAAGGGTCGTTTTTCTGATTAGGTGGGAGGCGGGGGGGGGGGGGGGGGGAGGAGACCGGCCGTAGCGGTTGAGTGTGAATGGGGGTTTTGCTTAATTTCTCTCTCTCTCTCTCTCTCTCTCTCTCTCTCTCTCTCTCTCTCTCTCTCTCTCTCTCTCTCTCTCTACTTTAGTTTTTCTTTAACTTGTAAATATTTTACGGACGAATATTAAAATCCTCTCTACTTTTTTTCTTTCTTGTAAATATTTTGATATTAAAATTCTCTCTTCTACTTTAGTTTTTTCTTTAACTTGTAAATATTTTACAGACGAATATTAACAATCTCTCTCTCTCTCTCTCTCTCTCTCTCTCTCTCTCTCTCTCTCTCTCTCTCTCTCTCTCTTAAATTTAAACTTTTTTTCTTTGTAAATATTTTAAGGATAAAATTAAAATTCTCTCTCTCTCTCTCTCTCTCTCTCTCTCTCTCTCTCTCTCTCTCTCTCTCTCTCTCTCTCTCTCTCTTTACACTACAGTTTCTTCTTTAAATTGTAAATATTTTAAGGACGAACAATAAAATTCTCTCTCTCTCTCTCTCTCTCTCTCTCTCTCTCTCTCTCTCTCTCTCTCTTTCTCTCTCTCTCTCTCTCCACTTTAGTCTTTAAATTGTAAATATTTTAAGGGCGAGCAAAATAGTTTCTTCTTTAGCATGTAAATAGTTTACGGACGATTAATAAAATTCTCTCTCTCTCTCTCTCTCTCTCTCTCTCTCTCTCTCTCTCTCTCTCTCTCTCTCTCTCTCTCTCTCTCTCCATTTGAGTTTCTTCTTTGAATTGTAAATATTTTATGAAAGAACATTAAATTTACCACATTCGACATGTTGGAAATTTCTCGAATTTATCTTCGTTTCGTGATGCGCACCTGTCGCCTCGTGTTTATCGCTGAAGGCTTACAGGTTTATGGCATGCAGGTAGGCTTGTCAGCAGAAACTGGCAAAGCAGAATTAGAAATGATAAACATATACCCGCAATACATGTATGTATATATACTGTATATATACAAATATATATATATACAAATATATATATATACATATATATATATATATATATACAGTATATGTATATATATAATCACAAACTACACTACAAATGCCGTTTACTATACAATTCACTTTACCTAGGAAATAATACCCAAAGGTAGGATTATTAATGATAAATTGTTAGTCTGCTGACAGCCAAGTGGTAAAAGAACCCGTCACTGATGTCGGAGGTAAATGATGTCGGTGGTTCGAATCCGCCAGGTGACATACCACTTATCAGTTATATAATTCCCCACGGTATTATTTCGTAAGTAGAGCGAATTTTTATATTAAGCGACATTTGTAGTTTAATGTTTGTGAATATGAAGGCTGTCACGATGATTTAATGAAATTAATTATATATATAGTATATATATATATATATATATATATATACATGCATACTCTGTATATGCATTATAAATTTACACACACATATATAATGTATATGAGTAGTAACACATATATTTCATTTATAATGAAGTGAGCGTGACTCAAGAAGCCTTAAGTTATTTGGCATCAGGTCAGCAGCTGTCCACAAGCAAACCTAAGTTCATTGGAAGGTGATGTGCAAGAGAGGTCAGACAAAATTCAAACCGCCAGTATTTATACAATTTATTAATATGCACATTAAGGGAAACCAATCAGTCTAAAATTATAGTACAGGCCAATTACACACACACACACACACACACACACACACACACATATATATATATATATATATATATATATATATATAATATAATATAGTACAGGACAGTATTATAATGAACCTTTTTTTTTATTTATCTGTAAAAGAAAACTATTATAGAGATGGCTAATTGTCTGTCCGTCCGCACTTTTTCTGTCCGCCATCAGATCTTAAAAACTACTGAGGCTAGAGGGCTGCAAATTGGTATGTTGATCATCCACCCTTCAATCATCAAACATACCAAATTGCAGCCCTCTTGCCTCCTCAGTAGTTTTTATTTTATTTCAGGTTAAAGTTAGACGTGATCGTGCGTCTGGCACCTTAACACAGGCCGCCACCACCGGGCCGTGGCTGAGACTTTCATACAGCATTGTACGCTGTACAGAAAAGTCGATTGCGCCGAAGAAACTTCGGCGCATTTTCACTTGTTTTGTGTGCATTAGTTATCAATAATAAATTAATTATACCCATTTGTAAAAGGACTTCCCTTCCTTTTTGCGAAAGTCGCCCTCATAGAGAATGCAGTCAGTGAGGAGAATATAAATCGAGTAATGCAAAGGGGTACAGTTAGCACGTATTTAGTATGCAAAACTCATTTATGTTTACATATATGTTAAAAGGTAGAATTGCGTTGAATGTAAATAGCACGTTTAAACATTAGATAATTCCGATACTTTTAGAAATTTACATATATGTTAAAAGGTAGAATTGCGTTGAATGTAAATAGCACATTTAAACATGAGATAATTCCGATTCCCAGTAGAATATACTGTAGACGTCAGCAATGTATACGAGTGGAGGGTAGTGCCGTCACTGCACCTCACGTGGTGCACTGTAGGCATTACTTACGGTCTTTGCTGCGTCCCTTTGTCCCCTAGGTGCACCTCTTTCATTCCATTTACTGTATCCCTGTTCACATTCTTCTTCTTCCATTTGACTTTCCACCCTCTCTAACAATTGTTTTATAGTGCAACTGTTGCGAGGTTTTCCTCCTGTTACACCTTTCTGACCTTCTTATTGTCTATTTCCCTTTCAGCGTTGAATGACCTCATAGGTCACAGCGCTTGGCCTTTGGTCTAAATTCTATATTCTGTTTTATTCTAGACGAAATATTGAGCAAGAACGACTTGATGCAAAAAATGAATATAAATTGATTCGTTATTTCATAAGCTTTCATTAAAAGTTCACACTCCTTTTAACAGTCATTCAAATATGACTAACAAACCCTACACAGGCAACCAATTTAACTAACGACATAACATATCGATGAATATGCTAATACCTATCAACAAATTACAACCGAACATGATGTATATACGATGCAAGGCATGAATTAATGCATAGATATAAAGGCAGGTCCAATAAAAAATACTTTCTGAAGATAGACCCTAATAATAACCTGAATAATAAGCAATACAGCTGTTGATGTACGGTACGAGTTAAACCGACATGTTAATGGAACCATCTCGAGATTCAGTGGGTTTCATATGGATGGTAAAGGATTAGTTAATGGAATGCTGAAACTCCACCCACACACAGGCCATTACAGGTAGATTTACGTGCTGCTCTTGCTACGTTTCCTACAGGTTAATGAGTTGTGCACAGTCAGGAGAGGAGGAGCGTGCAGAAGAAGGCTCCAGGTATGCAACTTCGGGGTTTAAATGACTGTATTCAGAAACTGAGTTTAAAGCTACAGATTTCAGATTTAAATGGCTGTATTCAGGCACTGTGTTCAAGCTGCAGATTTCGGATTTGAATGACTGTATTCAGACACTTAGTTTAAGCTACAGATTTCAGATTTAAATGGCTGTATTCAGAGACTGAGTTCAAGCTACAGCTTTCAAATTGAAATGACTGTATTCAGACACTGAGCTTAGCAACAGATTTCAAATTTAAATGACTGCATTCAGACACGGAGTTTAAGCTACAGATTTCCGATTTAAATGGCTGTATTAAGGCACTGAGTTTAAGCTGCAGATTTCAAATTTAAATGACTGTATTCAGACACTGAGTTTAAGCTACAGCTTTCAAATTTAAATATCAGTATTCAGAGACTGAGTTCAGGCTACAGCTTTCAAATTGAAATTACTGTATTCAGGCACTGAGCTTAGCTACAGATTTCAAATTTTAGTCAAGTTTGACTGTATTTCAGATTTAAATGGCTGACACTGAGTTCAAGCTGCACAGATTTCAGATTTAAATGGCTGTATTAAGGCACTGAGTTCAAGCTGCAGATTTCAGATTTAAATGACTGTATTCAGACACTGAGTTTAAACTACAGATTTCAAATTGAAATGACTGTATTCAGACACTGAGTTTAAGCTACAGCTTTAAAATTGAAATTACTGTATTCAGGCACTGAGAGTAAACTTCAGATTTCAAATTGAAATTACTGTAATCAGACACTGGGTTTCAGCTACACAATTCAGATTTAAATGACTGTATTCAGACACTGAGTTTCAGATACAGCTTTCAAATTGAAATGACTGTATTCAGACACTGAGTTTAACCTAAAGATTTCAGATTTAAATGTCTGAATTCAGACAATTGAATTTAAGCTACAGATTTCAAATTTAAATGACTGTAATCAGACGCTGAGTTTAAGCTACAGATTCCAGATTTAAATGACTGAATTCAAGCTTTAAATTTCAGAATTCAAATCAAAACCACTAAATCAAACGTGATGTTAAGTGAATGAATTCAAAATTTAGATTTGAATGATCATATCCTAAATTTACTTGATACATCTTAAATTTCAGTTTTAAGTGACAGTTCAAATTGTGAACATCTCTGAGCGATAATGTGCATTGTTCCCTTCACTCCTTGAATGCCTTTTATGAAATTGGTTAATTATGGTAATTACTTCATCTGTTTACCCAAATAACTCAGTTCAGGTTAATTACAATTCATCTGTTTACTCAAAAAAGACAATTCAGGTTAATTATGATAATTACTTCTGTTTACTCAAATAATACAATTCAGGTTAATTATGGTAATTACTTCATCTGTTTACTCAGATAACACAATTCAGGTTAATTATGATAATTACTTCTTCCGTTTACTCAAATAAGACAATTCAGGTTAATTATGGTAATTACTTCTTCCGTTTACTCAAATAAGACAGTTCAAGTTAATTATGGTAATTACTTCTTCCGTTTACTCAAACAAGACAATTCTGGTTAATTATGATAATTACTTCTTCTGTTTACTCAGATAATACAGTTCATGTTAATTATGATAATTACTCTGTTTGCTCAAATAAGACACTTCAGGTTAATTATGATAATTCTTCTGTTTACTCAAATAAGACAGTTCATGTTAATTATGGTAATTCATCTGTTTACTCAGATAACACAATTCAGGTTAATTATGGTAATTACTTCATCTGTTTACTCAAATAATACAATTCAGGTTAATTATGGTAATTACTTCATCTGTTTACTAAAATAACACGATTCCTTACAACTAAAAGCATTCGATAACTGTAGAGAGGAGATTGTAAAACCATGCATCAAGTCAAATTAAGCACCAATTTCAAACTGTACTTGGTTGGTTTAAATTAAGCCAGCTTTATACCAGTTTGGTAGGGTGTTGAGGGGTTGAGAGTTCCTGATATGGACCTCTGGACTCTGCTTAACCAACAGTGTGAACGAAATGTTCTTGAAAATATCCATTCCGATAGCCAAGCCAAAATGAGGTACTTAGTTCACCTTCTGATATCCATATGATTCTTATCTGGGGAAGCAGAGAAGATCCCTGGTCATGGGACATTACAAAAACTTGGCTGTATTCAGGGGCAGGTCTTTCGATTCTCTTATTTTGAAACCCTGCGTCATTACACTTCACCTCCGTAGGGGGCTAGTGCCGCCAGTGCACCTCACGGGGTGCACTGTAGGCATTACTAAAGGCTCTTTGCAGTGTCCCTTTGGCACCTAGCTCCAACCTCTACTGTACCTCCATTCATTTTATCTTTCTTCCATCTTGCTAACCACCCTCTCCTAATAATCATTTCATAGTATAACCGCGAGGTTTTCCTCCTGTTACACCTTTCAGACCTACCTACTCTCAATTTCCTTTCCAGCGCTGAATGACCTCATAGGTCCCTGTGTTTGGCCTTTGGCCTAAACTTTATATTCCATTCGTATATTCCACAATATGTTCATGTTCACATACATCAACCAATCGGTGATATTGACAAGAGAGTGCATGTAATATGGATGTGGATAAGTAAGATTATTGGATGTACTGCATATGAAGCGGCTATGTTGTATAGATTTTATGCACAGGGGTTCATCCACAATTCAGCAGTGCGAGTATAAATGTGGCAGTGAGATTTGACTTTTTATTTCCTCGGAAGACACCCCTCGTTGATGGAAATGGCTGAATGCTGAAATTTACACACAGACACACACACACACACACACACACACACACACATATATATATATATATATATATATATATATATATATATATATATATATATATATATATATAATCTACTGGTCACTTTTACCAGATACCTACGTAATTGTAATAGCCACAGTGCCCTCTTAACTTCTCGAATTCTTCGCGCTTTTTTGGATATACGTCTGTCACCACAAAGCCTTAGATCCAAGTGCAAGAATTATGAAGCTTTGTGATTATGGGACGCGGATTCGTTTCCCGCTACCGGACATCATAATTGCTTCGTATTTCTTGCACTTGGATCCAAGGCTTTGTAGTGACAGGCGTGTCCCAAAAAGCGCGAAGAATTCGAGAAATTAGGAGGGCGATGTGGATATCTGGTAAAAAGTGGTATATATATATATATATATATATATATATATATATATATTACAATATATATATATATCTGGTCAAAAGTGACCAGGATATTCTGTAGTAACTGACCATATAAGATACCTGAGAATTGGACTAATTGTCCTTTTTGTCAGGGGAAAAGATGACAAAAGAAAGTGCAGGAATTGCAAGGGGGTTGGTTTCTCAGCAGTCGACACCATAATCTTTTTCTTTGGAGATGATAGAAAACATTCACAGCCCACAACCATTTGTGGTTAAAAGATGATACTTACCGGCTATTTATATGTATTTATAGATATTTAAATAGATATTTACAGTCAGCTCCGAAACACAGACCAAAGGAGAGGTTCATGGAAAGTGTTGCAACCCCTTTCATTCCTTTTACTGAACCTCCGTTCATGTTCTCTTTCTTCCATCTTACTTTTCCTTAACCCTCCTAACAGTTATTTCATAGTGCAACTGCGAGGTTTTCCTCCTGTTACACCTTTCAAACCTTTGGCTCTCAATTTTCCTTTCGGCGCTGAATGACCTCATAGGTCCCAGCGCTTGGCCCTTGGGCCTAAATTCTATACTTTATTCTATTCTCCCTGGTCCATACGTAAGTATGTAGAATGAAAGCATCTTGATACGAACTTCAGAACAGTGTATAATATCTTGACGGAGGGGACCTGTTTTCCCAAGCGCTTTAGTTTTCCGGAAAAGAAAACTATTATGGAGATGGCTATTTGTCTGTCCATCTGCCCTCAGATCTTAAAACTGCTGAGGTTAGAGGGCTGGAAATTGGTATTTTGATCATCCACCCTCCAGTCATTGAACACACCAAATTGCAGCCTTCTAGCCTCGGTAGTTTTTATTTTATTTAAGGTAAAGGTTAGCCATGTATATAACGTGCGTTTGGCAGCGCTTCCCGGAGGCGTCACCGACTCACCTTCACTCGACCGCGTCTGGGTAGCAACTGATCGCTGCCCGGTCGAAGCTGAGGGTTTCATACAGCATTCTACGCTGTACGGAAAACTCGATTGCGCCGAAGAAACTTCGGCCCATTTTTTACTTGTTTATATTTCCGTTAACATATTGGCACAGTATAATTCCATTGTGACACGACTGCTTTATGCTAGAATAGACTCATTTAATCAGTGTCTAATTTTTATTTTTCTCTATTTTTCAGGGAATAGGTGTTCACCCGAATTGAGATCAAGGTAAGCACATATGCCGATATATCCATTTAATGATCATCTTCAGAGGTTAAGTATACCTTAGTTTTACCAGACCACTGAGCTGATTAACAGTTCTCCTAGGGCTGGCCCGAAGGATCGGACTTATTTTACGTGGGTAAGAACCAATTGGTTGCTTAGCAACGGGACCTACAGCTTATTGTGGAATCCGAACCACATTATAGCGAGAAATGAATTTCTATCACCAGAAATAAATTCCTCTAACTCTTCATCAGCCGACTGGGGATTCGAACTCCGCCCCGGCGAGAGGTGTTATTGGCTGAAGATATATCAGTGAACAGAAGGGGGATCAGTGTTGTGAATTTGAACGTGGTGGTGATGTAATACCTGTACATGGGACTGGTTCAAAGGAATAGTTCTTCACTGGGTGGGTCGATATCGTACTCGCCTAGCACTCTCCTAGGCCCGAGTCCGATTCTCCGGCCGGCCAGTGAACGATTAGAGGAATTTATTTCTGGTGACAGAAATTCATTTCTCGGTATAATGTGGTTCGGATTCCACAATAAGCTGTAGGTCCCGTTGCTAGGTAACCAGTTGTTTCTTAGCCACGTAAAATAAATCTAATACTTCGGGCCAGCCCTCTCTAGGAGAGCTGTTAATCAGCTCAGTGGTCTGGTTAAACTAAGGTATACTCAACTTTATAGATATATATATATATATATATATATATATATATATATATATATATATATATATATATATATATATATACACATACATACATATATATATATATGTATATATATATACATACACATACATACATACATACATTTATTTTTAGCAAACCACATTTATGAAGTGAATAGATTAACCACGAGGACGGTAATTATTATTTGTGTGCACATGATACCCGCACTCTAATTGCATAATGCACATATGAAATAAAGACGGGTTGTGCAACCCCGAACTTGTCTCGTGCGTTTCTGTTTTGTCACTGAAACACGATCAGCAATTCCACTACAACCGCTCGTTGACCTTGTCCCCGATGCCACAAGATTTTATCATTGCGCCGGGGGTATCAGTTGGACGCTCGCGGTGTGCAGAACTGAAAATTTATATGTGTATGTATGTATATAAATAAATATATGCAAATATATATATATATGTATTTATATATATATATATGTATATATGTATGTATGCATATATATATATATATATATATATATATATATATATATATATATATATATATATATGTGTGTGTGTGTGTATATATATATACATCAAAGATTGAGAAAAGGGAAGTGAATATATCAAGATTCTAAAAAGGGCAATTTTAGTAAATGCGTCTTTCAGTACGATAATCTACCACGCCTTCTCTCAATAAGTAATCATATACAGTACATATATATGATCAATTATATATATATATATATATATATATATATATATATATATATATATATATATATATAATTGATCATATATATGTACTGTATATGATCACTGATTGAGAGAAGGCATGTTGGATTATCGTACTGAAAGACGCATTTACTAAAATTGTCGTTTTTAGAATCTTGATATATTCACTTCCCTTTTCTCAATCTTTGATGATGGTTTCCCCCCAAGTCCCTTGACGTCCTTTGGATTTGAGTGGGATGATAAGTAAGTGTTCAGTAGATATTAGAAATAAAAGAGAACTATTGAGATGGCTATTTGTCTGTCCGTCCGCACATTTTCTGTCCGCCCTCAGATCTTAAAGACTACTGAGGCAAGAGGGCTGCAAATTGGTATTTTGATCATCCACCCTCCAGTCATCAAACATGCCAAATTGCAGCCCTGTAGCCTCAGTAGTTTTATTTGATTTAAGGTTGAGGTTAACCATGATGGTGCGTCTGGCACCGCTGTAGGTGCCAAAAACACAGGCCACCATCGGGCTGTGGCTGAAAGTTTCATGGGCCGCGGCTGAGAGGTTATGGACCGTGGCTGATAGTTTCATACAGCATTATCCTCTGTACAGAAAGCTCGATTGTGCCGAAGAAACTTGGACGCATTTTTTACTTGTCTTTTTCTGTCTATGGTTTTTGGTTTGTGAACACTAGATTTTGAATTGCGAGTTCAATCACAAAGTTAGAACGAAAAAAAATATCTAATCTTAATAATCATTAGAAGCTGTGATTTAATTGACAAAACATAAAAAGTAAGTTATGAAAATACAAAAAGCCATAGGACATTTAACGAATAAAACAAAAAAATACGAATTTTTAAAATATTAACTTATTCTGATTTATATCATTACTTAGTTTTTTTTAATTGTGCGGATGGACGAGCAAATGTATTTAATGTGTGCATGTGTTCTGGTGTAGAAGCATTTACCTTTTTTTTGCATATTTACTTTTAAAATTCCATTTTCATTCATCATTTAGTCCCAGTGTTTGGTCCATACCGTAGACTTGGTACTCCATTTCATTTTAATTCTTCTGGGAGCCGATAATTAGCTCAGGGTCTGCTTAAACTATTTTATTATTTTAATAATAGAAGGAAAAGTGAATGAATATTTTATGAAGTCAGTATATATATATATATATATATATATATATATATATATATATATATATATATATATATATATATATATATATATATATATATATATTACAGTAAGATTGTGAAACCAGGATTTCACGAAATCCTGAAAATTTCAGGGATTTCATTGAAATCCTGTTTTTTTAATCTTACTGTAACATATATATATATATATATATATATATATATATATATATATATATATATATATATGTATGTATGTACTGTATATAATTATATATTACATGTTACAGTAAGATTGTGAAACCAGGGGTTTCACGAAATCCTGAAATTTTCAGGGAATTCGTGAAATCACCAAATAACTTAAGAACATTCAATCCCCGAGGGGCTAGTACTAAACACGGCGAAACAATGATTCAGCCACTGTACACTGTTTCGGGGATCAAGTGTCCCCAAGTGAATTGGTGATTTCACGAATTCCCTGAAAATCCCTGGTTTCAAAATCTGGTTTCAACAATCTTACGCCCAGTCAAATATGCCCCCATCATTGGTTTTGAGGTAAAGCTGGCGAGCTCATTTCGGCGGTTGTAGCAGCAGTTTCGATGGTGGAATTACACTGGAAACCAAATTCACTTCAAGTTATCGTGCATCGTGCATGCCAGCCATTGAATGCGTGGTGCACGATAACTTGAAGTGAATTTGAACTGGGTTCAGCTGAGTAGTTTTACTCGACTTAGATACATTAATATACGTGAATTTATTTAACTGCATAACCTTAGAATGTTTTAATTTTATTTTAGAGCAAGCCCATAGCACAGTAACTTTTAAAGCAAACGTAACTGAAGAGAATGTTAGAATTGACAAAACAAGAAAACAATAGAGAAACAAATAACGTAATGAGGTGAGCCAATTAAAAGGAGTTTGTGTACAGTAACGGACGTATACGTTAGAATATATATATATATATATATATATATATATATATATATATATATATATATATATATATATATATATGTGTGTGTGTGTGTGTGTGTGTGTGTGTGTGTGTGTATATATATAATCATAACTGTTCAGATTTGCTATCCATACATACACACGTACTGTATATGTATGGGATTCAAAATTTGCGGAGGAGGCCCGCCTCAACAAAGATACATAACTGCTCCATATTACAATCCTCCCCGAGAATCATAGCAAGGATAAAATGTCCATATCTCTGTCACGTCCCCAAAAGAGGAACCTACTGCATGTCTTAAATCCCCAAGGACTGGGGCATTCGACCAGCAAATGCCTCACAGTCGAGGGCGCAGAGAGAACGCAGCGGGTATTGTCACCCACATGGCCCCATTCCCAGAGGCAAAATGACAGCTCACACATTGAGGGGAAAAGAGGGTGCAAATTGACGGCCTTCGGTACTCGAGGTACAGGGTACGACGGTGCTTTAGCCATGAAGATTTGACTTGCGTTAATGAAGGTTCCTTACGGCGTCCCTTCGGCCCCTCGCTGCAGCCCCTTTCATTCATTTTACTGTCTTAATTCATATTATCCTAATTCAGTCTTACTATCCACCCTCTCTTAATTGTTTCATAGTGCAACTGTGAGGCTTTCCTCCTGTTACACCTTTCAAACCTTCTTACTGCCAATTTCCATTTCAGCGCTGAATGACCTCATGCGTCCCAGCGCATGTCCTTTGGCCTAAATTTTCTATATTCTATTCTACAGTCTATAAATATTTTTGTTTGCATATTTTTTCTGTGATATCGGTAAACTTCATGTAGTACATCTTAAGACAGGGAACTGGTATGTATTTGTCATGATTTAGTTGCATAATGTTGTACTCTGTTTTGTCTAATTCCAAATAAGTTGGTCCATTCATATATCTGGCCCTCTTTGAGCAATTGTTCACCGATGCATGTAGTGCTCTCTCTCTCTCTCTCTCTCTCTCTCTCTCTCTCTCTCTCTCTCTCTCTCTCTCTCTCTCTCTCTCTCTCTTATATAACTGAATATTCCAGCTGTTTGATGGAAATGTATGTTTATCGCTCAGTGATCTAGTTATATGTATATTGATACGTATGTGGTTAGGATGCAAAAAAAATATGGACTGCTGTAGTATCACACTAATTGCCATTCTTGAGAGAGAGAGAGAGAGAGAGAGAGAGAGAGAGAGAGAGAGAGAGAGAGAGAGAGAACAGAGCCTTATGGTGCCGTACATATTTCTAATGTATCTAGCACTTTTATGGAAGAAAGCTCAAAAGGTTGGTTTTGGGTGAAAAGTCTCCTGTTAAAACTACTGTGCCGGCTTTGTCTGTCCGTCCGCACTTTTTCTGTCCGCCCTCAGCTCTTTAAAACTACTGAGGCTAGAGGGCTGCAAATTGTTACGTTGATCATCTACCCTTCAGTCATCAAACATACCAAATTGCAGCCCTCTAGCCTCAGTAGTTTTTATTTTATATAAGGTTAAAGTTAGCCATGATCGTGCATCTGGCAACGATACAGGACAGGCCACCACGGGGCCGTGGTTAAAGATTCATTGGCCGTGGCTCATACAGCATTATACCTAGACTGCCGAAAGATAGATCCATATTCGGTGACCTTGATTTTACGCTGTACAGAAAACTCGATTGCGCTGAAGAAACTTCGGCGCATTTGTTACCAGTTATTTATCGTATTTGCCGACAACCGACTGCTTCGCCCGTTGAAATCTTGCCAGACCAAGCAGAGAATCATATAGGATGAGGACGAAGTCACAAAATGCTTGAATTTGAATGACCGTGTGAACGCTAACAAAGAAACCAATAGCAAAAAAAAAAAAAAAGTAAAAAATGCGCCCAAGTTTCTTCGGCGCAATCGAGTCTTCTGTACAGCATACAATGCTGTATGAAACTTTCGGCTACGACCCATGAAACTATCATCCGCGGCCCATGAAACTTTCGGCACGGCCGGGTGGTGGCATGTCCTATAGCGTTGCCAGACGCACGATCATGGCCAAGTTTAACCTTAAATCAAGTAAAAACTGCTGAGGAGGCTAGAGGGCTGCAATTTGGTATGTTTGATGACTGGAGGGTGGATGATCAACATACCAATTTGCAGCCCTCTAGCCTCAGTAGTTTTTAAGATCTGAGGGCGGACAGAAAAAGTGCGGATGGACGGACAAATAGCCATCTCAGTAGTTTTCTTTTACTGAAAACTAAAAATAAAAAATAAAGAATCAAATAACTTTATTTCCTTTTTCCAATGGTTTTTCTGCATGTAAACAACGTCCATTGACTTATCAGATGCTAGATACGTATAATTTACATCATAAAGTCAAACACACATGACTGCGTCCTGTTACAAGAGATGCTTGTAATTAAAACAATTCTTAAAAAGCTAAAAAATCATAAAAATTTAAATATTTTTTACAAAGCTAAAAAATCATAATTAAAATAATTTTCAAAAAGCTAAAAATATAAAAAATTTAAATAATTTTTAAAAAGCTAAATAATCAGAAATTAAAATAATTTTTAAAAGGCTGAAAAATCAGACATTAAAATAATTTTTTAAAAGCTAAAAAATCATAAAAATTAAAATAATTTTTAAAAATCTGAACAATCATAAAGATCAACCGTTTTAAAATGATAATTTTCTGAGAACGCATTTTAAAATAACAAATTACCGAGACTCATAAAACAGTAAAATGAAGCATCTATTACATGAAAAACCCTAAGCATGGTAGTGAAGGGGTTTGTTACATACCCTGCAAAAGCAACAGCAGCAGCATTCTGCTCTTGTGACTGCTGATACTGGTCTTAGAGATGACCCGTGTATTAAATTTGGAAAGGAAAAGGACCTAGTGTTGACTGGAATGATGCAGAAGAATTTGCTGACACACCGTGTGAGACGAAATGTGAGAGTCACAAAACAAATTTAGGAGTTTATTAACAAATTTAGGAGTTTATTAAGATAATAGTCCTCGGAAAACCTTTAGTGTACTTGATGATATTGTCAGTTTATCTGCAAAAGCTCTGACAGATGATAAAATGGACATCCTAGGTAATGGTTTATCTTTTGCCTGAAAACTTCCAGAAAACCCTAGTTTTAGATATGCTGTCGGCATGTACCAGTTTTTTCGATGGGTTATCAGCTGCTAATGAATATCCTGGTTTAGCTTCATTTATGACCAGTTATTATTATTATTATTATTATTATTATTATTATTATTATTATTATTATTATTATTATTATTATTATTATTATTATTATTCAGAAGATGAAACCCTTTCACATGGAACAAGCCCACCAAAGGGGCCACTGACCTGAAATTCAAGCTTCCAAAGATTATTATTATTATTATTATTATTATTATTATTATTATTATTATTATTATTATTATTATTATTCAGAAGATGAAACCCATTCACATGGAACAAGCCCACCGAAGGGGCCATTGACTTGAAATTCAGGCTTCCAAAGAACATGGTGCTCATTAGGAAGGATTAAGACGAGGTAAAGGGAAATACAAAAAGAAGAGACCCTAATTATTAAAAAAGAAAAAGAGAAGTACTTTGGAAAGTGTTCCCTGGTTGTTACTAAGCCCTAAGAACAACCTTTTCCCCCCCAGACGCCTTCTGCTCTGGCAAACGCTGTTGCGCATCATGAGTCTGAGTGAGGACTCTGAGTGCGTGAAGTAGGCCCAACTGCCAGTGGCATTGAGTAAGTGCCACTTGACAGTGTTATTGAACACATTCGGTACTGTCTCCTGTAGAAGACAATTCAGAGAACCTAGAAGCACCATCACTTGTCAAGTGTCACCAGATACCTGACGATCCTGTCCGCGGATACTTCGTGGACTAGTTTGAAAACCCACGGCTTGGCAGTGGTTCCATCTTCAGCACCTGACGGGGTGCTCTGTAGGCATTACTAAAGGTTCTTTGCAGCGTCCCTTTGGCCCCTAGATGCAACCTCTTCATTCCCTCTACTGTACCTCCATTCATGTTAGCTTTCTGCCATCTTGCTATCCACCCTCTCCTAACAATTATTTCATAGTGCAGCTGCGAGGTTTACCTCCTGGTGCACTTTTCAAAGCTTTTACTGTAAATTTCCATTTCAGGGCTGAATGACCTCATAGGTCCCAGCGCTTGGCCTTTGACCTAAACTCGATATTCTAATCTACTACTTGAGTAAACTTTCTGAAGACACGAGTTCAAATCCTGCTTAAGTACAGCATTCATACAGAACAACCCTTTATAATAATATCACAAGTACTGACTGACGGTGCGAGAGAGCGTTCCGTGGAAGTATACTTGAGGTTAAACAGCAGGGAGGCATGTTAGTGTCTATATATCTTTTGCATTAGATTTATACGGTATATTTATGCCAGAATATTCCTTATGTATGTTTAATGAAAACCCAGGTTTTGATGAATAGTGATATCTATTTCACAAGTAGCAAATCATTATACCTCTTTCTAAATGGAGAATCTGTACAGTATTTGACAGGGTCTTATATATATACATGTATATATATATATATATTTTATATATATGTATATATATACAGTATGTGTGTATAAATACATATATATAATATTTATTGATGAATAGACGTATCAGTTTCACGAGTAGCAAATCATAATACATTTTTTTAAAATTGAGAGTCGATGCAATTTTGACTTTGACAAAATTATGTATATATATATAATTTATATATATATATTTATATATATACTATATATATATATATAATATATATATATATATATATACATAAAGGGTTTTCGCTTTCGTTCACCGTAATGAATGGTAAAATCGTACTGTGAATCTTCATGTACACTTCTCTTTGAGACAATGAATGAGGTCAGACAGTACTCCAGTGTATTTCTTATACTGTGACAGTTCAGAAAACAGTACTTCATTGAGTGCTCAAACTTTCAGATGCACTCTCTATTTTGAAAGTAGCAACATAGTCAAGGGTATTTTTTTTATTTGCTGGGCCTCTTTGACAAGATTTGAGGTTGCGAGATTCTCACTCCTGCCACCTTTGTCCAGCCACATAGGAAGGGTTTTCCTTCACTATTGACATGTTAATCTTATTTGGAAAACTTGCGCTGAAAAATGCAGAGGCTGTGTTTTTAATTGTATCTTGTAACTACTGCTTTTTTTTTTTAGCTTTCTGTGAAAGAAAACTATTGTGCCGGCTTTGTCTGTCCGTCTGCACTTTTTCTGTCCGCCCTCAGATCTTAGAAACTACTGAGGCTAGAGGGCTGCAAATTGGTATGTTGATCATCCACCCCCAATCAAACACAGCCCTCTAGCCTCTGTAGTTTTTATTTGATTTAAGCTTAAGGTTAGCTATAATCGTGCTTCTGGAAACGATATTGGATAGACCGCTACCGGGCCGTGGTTAAAGTCTCACGGGCCGCGGCTCATACAGCATTATACCGAGACCACCGAAAGATAGATCTATTTTCGGTGGCCTCGATTATACGCTGTAGCGGCTGTACAGAAAACTCGATTGCAACGAAGAAACTTCTGCGCATTCTTTACCTGTTAATAATGGTACGCCTCGCAGTGGCGCATATTTTCCATTTTCAGACTCAAAATGCTGTGTCAGCGATTTTCCTCCTGCTTATGAGAATAATCGCCAGTCTTACTTCAGGAGGCGAAGAGATTGTGATGACTTTTGTAATCGTTTATATATAATTTTTTCCGGCTTGCCCAGACGCTGCTAATCATTCGAACCTACCATCAATACATCTCTGACCCGAGGGCAGCTCATGAAAGCTTAATGAAACAAAAACGCAGCGCGAGTCATCCTTTTCAAAGATGACACAACTATGCGAAATGAAAAATAACAGGCGAGTCAGTCAATATTTTAAGATCATTCGTCACGTCTGGGGCGCCTGCGCAGCCTCGACCAATGGACGCCCGGGAAACGGGAGCCGGTGACCAATCAGGGGACGTTAGGAGGAATTCACCAAAGCGTGTTTGCAGAAGCCTCTTGATTGCTGTTTATGAATTCCTCAGCAGATACTCAAGGTGGGATGTTTTTGAAAGCCTGGACGTAAGCGGGATGCGAAGATAAGGGAAGTGATGGCGGTAGAAATGGGATGATGTGGATGACAGGGACAGAAAGAAAAGAGGAGGTATGGGAGGAAATATGGGGTTTTATTTGAAAATATCGATTGGTTCGGAGACAAGTTGTGGGTTGAAATGCTTAAGGGAGGTGTAGGGAAATGAGTAGGACCTCCATTAAACCGAGATGGTGTATTTTAGGAAAGTTGGGAAGTATTTGCTTGGGTCATGTAAATATTAGAAGATATATGAGATAGATATGTAGATATAAATGTATGTAGATATAAATGTATGTATATATATATATATATATATATATATATATATATATATATATATATATATATATTTAATCTTTGCAGCGTTCCTTCGGCCCCTAGCTGCAACCCCTTTCATTCCTTTTGCTGTACCTCCATTCATATTCTTTCTTCCATCTTACTTTCCACTCTCTTCTAACAATGTTTCACAATGCAACTGCGAGGTTTTCCTCCCGTTACACCTTTCAAACCTTTCCACTGCTTGCTTCTATTTCAGCACTGAATGACCTCATAGGTCCCAGCACTTGGCCTTTGTCCTAAATTCTATATTCTATTCTATATATGTATTCGTTTACACCAGATGCATTTTACTAAAAACGAAATATAGTAAGTCCATTCTCACCATTGTAACAATTGTTCAGCAATATTTACCTTGAACTTTCCATATGTCACTTGTTGCGATGGCACGGTATGGTAACAAATTAGTTCTCTCTCTCTCTCTCTCTCTCTCTCTCTCTCTCTCTCTCTCTCTCTCTCTCTCTCTCTGTGTGTGTGTGTGTGTGTGTGTGTATTTCCTGGTAAATTACCGGAAGTTTCAGCTTGCAAAATTTCTGACCTTCAACAAAGGAAAGTTTCCTCCATTCATTGTTCCCCGTAGGGGGTTAGCGCCGTCAGTTCACCTCATGCGGTGCACTGTAGGCATTGCTTAAGGTTCTTTGCAGAGTCCCTTCCTTAGTCCCCTAGCTGCAACCCTTTCATTCCTTTTACTGTACCTCCATTCAAATTCTCTTTCTTCCATCTTGCTGTCCACCCTCTCTAACAATTGTTTCATTGTGCAACTGCGAGGTTTTCCTCCTGTTACGCCTTTCAAACCTTTCTACTGTCAGTTTCCGTTTCAGCGCTGAATAACCTGATAGGTCCCAGGACTTGGCCTTTGGCCAAAATTCTGTATTCCATTCGAGATGCAGAGGCTTCCCCGTAAAGCAGAGTAACGCCAAATGGCGTAACCAAGGTCCTTTAAATAAATTATATTGAGATTTGAAGTACCTTGGTCGTAACGAAATGTCCCCTAAGTGGTCGGTGAGTCTCCTCTCGTGAGGCAATGGCAGACAGGCTTCTCCGCACCTGTTGCATGTCAGGAAATAGGAAGAGGAATATTTTTGTAGCTCTTCCGGGTTTAAGAGTTATGAAATGGCTGGGTTTATGGGGGTTTGCAGTGATTTATCTTTTAGTTTTTGTTGCATAAGCAGGGGAGAAATTATATATTTATATATATATATATATATATATATATATATATATATATATATAATATATATATATATATATATATATATATATATTGTATATATACAATACACTCTTAACTTCTCGAATTCTTCGCGCTTTTTTGGATACGCTTGTCAGTAAAAGGGTATTATTCTTCCAAGGTACAAAGCCTTTAGCTCCAAGTACAAGAAATATGAAGCAATTATGACGTCCTGTTGCGGGAAACGAACCCGCGTCAACATAATCATGACGAGGTCACGTTGCCAACCTGACCACGAGAAGGGAAGTCTATTGCCCCTCGTACATACATATACCTGTCATTTTCAGATATATTTATTAGAGCTGGAATAGACCCATCCTAACCATCGTAGCCAGGTGGGCAATCGGTTTTTATTGCTTTTTAGGCTGAAATATATATGTAGAATTTACTGGTCACTTTTTACCAGATACATATGTAATTTTAATAGCCACAATGCCCTCTTAACTTCCTCGAATTCCTCGCGCTTTTTTGGATACGCTTGTCACTTCAAAGTCGGACGTCATAAATTCTTCATAGTTCTTGTACTTGGATCTTAAGGCTTTTTAGTGACAAGAGTATCCAAAAAGCGCGAAGAATTCGAGAAGTTAAGAGGGCATTGTGGCTATTAGAATTGCATATGTATCTGGTAAAAAGTGACCAGTAGATTCTACATATATATATATACATAATATGAATATATATATATATATATATATATATATATATATATATATATATATATATATATATATATATATATATATATATGTACAAGCACACCAAATTTATGTCTTCAAAATTAAACCGACTCCTCTAACAGGGGGCGACTCCCAGGAAAAGACATGACTTTGATGACTATTATGTAAATGATATAACGGTTAGTACAGTATAATATACTGTATACCTATACATATACATGTAATGTGTGTATGTGTGTTTGCCCTATACAAACGTATAGGCACATGTAACTTGAAAGCTGAATTTAATATAAAAAGATAAAGACAATTACTGTATAAGAACCTAATTAGCTAGCAGGGAGACCGCCATTTTTTTCGAAGATTTACTCTCATTTGATTCCGAGTCATCCCAAACTGATCTCCCCTGGACGGTTTAAAAATAAGCAAGAAGCAGCAAATTTCTGGTTCAATCTCCGTAGGGGGATAGTACCGTCAGTGCACCTCACATGGCGCACTGTAGGCATTACTTAAGGTTTTGCAGCGTCCCTTCGGACCCTAGCTGCAACCCCTTTCGTTATTTTACTATACCTCCATTCACATTCTCTCTCTTCCATCAGACTTTCCACACTTCCTAACAGTTGTTCCTCCTCCTGTTACACCTTTCAAATCCCGTTTACTCTCAGTTTCCCTCTCAGCGTTGAATGACCTCTTAGGTTCCAGCGCCTGGCCTTTAGCTTAAATTTTATATTGCTTCCTTCCCTCCTTCTGGTTCAAGTTTTTGTTAAGATGGTAGTTCCTGCTTCCTGAACTGATGTAAAGTGGGGCCGGGTAGCTGTTAGAGTATTATCGAGGTTATTGAAGGGTAGGAAGCATTCTAGATGAATGGAAAGAAGTGTGAGCATTATAAATAGGAACAGAAGTGTGAGCAGTGTAAATAGGAACAGAAGTGTGAGCATTATAAATAGGAACAGAAGTGTGAGCAGTGTAAATAGGAACAGAAGTGTGAGCAGTGTAAATAGGAACAGAAGTGTGAGCATTATAAATAGGAACAGAATTGTGAGCATTATAAATAGGGACAGAAGTGTGAGCATTATAAATAGGAACAGAAGTTTGAGCATTATAAATAGGAACAGAAGTGTGAGCACTATAAATAGGAACAGAAGTGTGAGCACTATAAATAGGAACAGAAGTGTGAGCAGTATAAAAAGGAACAGAAGTGTGAGCATTATAAATAGGAACAGAAGTGTGAGCACTATAAATAGGAACAGAAGTGTTAGCAGTATAAATAGGAACAGAAGTGTGAGCACTGTAAATAGGAACAGAAGTGTGAGCACTATAAATAGGAACAGAAGTGTGAGCAGTATAAAAGGAACAGAAGTGTGAGCACTATAAATAGGAACAGAAGTGTGAGAAGTGTGAGCAGTATAAATAGGAACAGAAGTGTGAGCAGTATAAAAAGAACAAAGTGTGAGCACTATAAATAGGAACAGAGGTGTGAGCAGTATAAAAAGGAACAGAAGTGTGAGCATTATAAATAGGAACAGAAGTGTGAGCAGTATAAATAGGAACAGAAGTGTGAGCAGTATAAAAAGGAACAGAAGTGTTAGCACTATAAATAGGAACAGAAGTGTGAGCAGTATAAAAAGGAACAGAAGTGTGAGCATTATAAATAGGAACAGAAGTGTGAGCACTATAAATAGGAACAGAAGTGTGAGCAGTATAAAAAGGAACAGAAGTGTGAGCAGTATAAAAAGGAACAGAAGTGTGAGCAGTATAAAAAGGAACAGAAGTGTGAGCATTATAAATAGGAACAGAAGTGTGAGCACTATAAATAGGAACAGAAGTGTGAGGCAGTATTAAAAAGGAACAGAAGTGTGAGCATTATAAATAGGAACAGAAGTGTGAGCAGTATGAATAGGAACAGAAGTGTGAGCATTATAAATAGGAACAGAAGTGTGAGCAGTATGAATAGGAACAGAAGTGTGAGCATTATAAATAGGAACAGAAGTGTGAGCAGTATAAATAGGAACAGAAGTGTGAGCATTATAAATAGGAACAGAAGTGTGAGCAGTATGAATAGGAACAGAAGTGTGAGCATTATAAATAGGAACAGAAGTGTGAGCAGTATGAATAGGAACAGAAGTGTGAGCATTATAAATAGGAACAGAAGTGTGAGCAGTATAAATAGGAACAGAAGTGTGAGCAGTATAAATAGGAAAAGAAGTGTGACCAATATAAATAGGACAGGCTAAATAAGAACTTTATGATAAGATTATTATTATTATTATTATTATTATTATTATTATTATTATTATTATTATTATTATTATTATGTATAAAGAACGAGCATTCTTATGGAAGAACCAAATCCCAAGTACCATTCTCATTCACAGAAGTGAAAGCCATATGCGAATAAGAGGAATAAAGAGGAGAAAATAAAAAAAAAACTAATAACAACAGTAATAGTAATGATACGGTTGAGAATGATAATTCTAAGAATTACACTAATATGCGTAAATTCACTCATTGAAACTTTACGCATAAATCTGGTACTTTGGAAATTAATGTTCTTTTCGTAATGTTGCAACAAGACCTAGTGATTGATTTGAATTGCAAAATGAAAATAATGCAATGTGTGGATCACCCCCGACCTAGCACACGGATGGGCTTGGGACTAGCAACCTCACTCTCATGAACTTTTCGAGAAAACGAAAGGCCCTACCCATCTGGTCCGTAGGCATGACTTAAGGGTCTTCGCAGCGTCCTTCGGACCCTAGCTGCAACCCCTTTCATTCATTTTACAGTACCTCCATTCATATTCTCTTTCTTCCATCTTACTTTCCACCCTTTCCTAACAGTTGTTTCATAGTGCAACTGCGAGGTTTTCCTCCTGTTACACCTTTCAAACCTTTCTACTCTCAATTTCTCTTTCAGCGCTGAATGACCTCATAGGTGTCAACGCTTGGCCTTTGGACTAAATTCTATGTTCTGTTCTGTTCTACCCTTCTGGTTCCACCCACTCCAAAGAGAAAAAGAAAGTAGTAGATGGTGAAAATTTTTTTTTTTTAAACATATATATATATATATATATATATAAATTATATACAGTAGAACGCAATCTTGATGTACAGACAAGAATCTCTCTCTCTCTCTCTCTCTCTCTCTCTCTCTCTCTCTCTCTCTCTCTCTCTCTCTCCCTCCGAGTTTTCTTCGTTTGTTGCCTTAACTAATTTTGTTTAGCCTGGGAGTGTTTACTCACTAAGGTCTGGTGTGAAGTATTTGATTCCTAAGGAGAGAGAGAGAGAGAGAGAGAGAGAGAGAGAGAGAGAGAGAGAGATTTGTGTCTGTGTGTATCTGTGTTCCTTCACATGCGCCTCTCCAAATCTCCAATAAGCTCCGGAACTTTTCAACCTTCTTCGGTGCCTGGAAATTTCTGTGACGTTCCTTTCTTTTTAGAGCAATTTTTTAATGACATAAACTCGCGACCCTCATTATAGATGTTATAAGGAACTGATGGTGATTATGTGCGTATAAGCTTCGTAAACGTATGCATGTATGTATGTATATATATACATATATATATTTATACATATACATTTATACATAAATTTGTATATATTATATATATTTTTGTATATATATATATTTATGTATATATATATAATATACATACATACATACATACATACATACATACATACATACATACACCGAGAATAGAAGAACTGGCGTTCAAGTAGGTAACACGCAGTAACCAGTTAAAACGCATATTAGCTCCTTACGCTCATTAGCGACAGAGAACACTGTCTTGATACATTAGGATGACGGAATAAGAGAAGCCGTGTCTCGCGACTTTAATTTATGGACTGACGACAGCAAAAACTGAAGAGTTTAAAAGACTCAGTGAGCACGCTTAATATTATAGCGTGATAAACTGCGTAAATAAACCAGCGAAAAGATGTATAGAGTCACAAACTAGACTTTGTCACGAGTGGTAGTAAATGGCGCACTGGTGAATCATGTAGAAATGGGTCGTTCCTACGTCTTATTATAAAATCATAAAACGATTTCCTTTTGACGTCAATAGGGAGAGGCCATAAGTGCATGGTAAGAAAATTATTTGGGGGAAATAAAAACATTATATGGCCTATTTTCACCCAGTTTAAATTATCACTGAGGTATTTTGTGCTGTAAGAATATCGATAGAACAAATCGTTATTATGCAAATGATTGTGTATGGTAATGTATTTTTAATTTTTATGTAAAAGTATATCTCCCCGTATGGGATAGAGCCGTCAATGCACCTCATGCGGTGCACTGTAAGCATTACTGAGGGTTCTTTGCGGCGTCCCCTCGGCCCCTAGCTGCAACCCTTTTCATTCCTTTTACTGTACCTCCTTTCATATTCTTTCTTCAGTCTAACTTTCCACCCTCTCTTAACGATCGATTCATAGCGCAGCTGCGAGGTTTTCCTCCTGTTACACCTTTCAGACCTTTTTACTGTCAATTTCCGCTTCAGCACTGAATGACCTCATAGGTCCCAGCGCTTGGCCTTTGGCCTAAATTCCACTGTCTAAGTATTCTATATAATGGCATCCTAATTTTATCCGTTAAGAATTGACAGAGTTTACTGAATATGTTGTCGGACTGACAATGAAGCTAAAGATAGGAATGTCCTATGAAATAAGCTTTTGGATACGATTGAGTTCTAAATTTGACAGTATAGCACTGAAAGGATGACTCTGAAATATAACTGCTCGTAGGAACGTGGACGAATAGACATTAAAGGAGGTGTGGAAGTCTCCCAGAGGAAGTCGTGCTATAGGAACTACAGAAGTTCAAGCGAAATGCAGTGCATTACTACCCTAATGCCATTCTCCTTGCATTTTAATACTTTTTTTTAGCTATTTATTAATTCACTAATTTTTTTCTTTTTTAATAAGTGAGATCTCTTCTTTCTGTATTTCCCTTTACCTTCTCTTACTTCTTCCTAATGAACACCTTAATATTCTTTGGAAGCTTCTGGAATTTCAAGTCAGTGGCCCCTTTGGTGGGCTTGTTCCATATGAATAGGTTTCATCCTCTGAATAATAATATAATAATATTATTAGCATACGTCATGGCTGCTTTACCCCCTCCTCCTCCCCCTCCCAAGACTCTCCCACCTAAGGTCCTTCCATTCCCATAATAACTTATATAAAAAATTCCTGTTTACACATCTTACTCCTCGTAATCCTCTGTTGTTTAAGAAGGACGTCTGGACTGCGTTAATTTGCCCAGTGTCTCAGTTAACTGGAGATTTTGATCAGCGCCTCACGACTGAAGTGTAACGTGGAGATAGTGTACAGGAGTTTCATAGTCAGCGTTTTTATTGCGGTCTCCTTTTGGTTCTCTGTAAAAGAAAACTGTTGGGATGGTTCTGTCTGTCCGTCCGCACTTTTTCTGTCCGCCCTCAGATTTTAAGAACTACCGAGGCTAGAGGGCTGCAAATTGGTATGTTGATCATCCACCCTCCAGTCATCAAACATACCAAATTACAGCCCCCTAGCCTCAGTAGTTTTTATTTTATTTAAGGTTAAAGTTAACAATGATCGTGCGTCTGGCACAGCCATAGGTGCCAATAACACAGGCCAACACCTGACCATGGCTGAAAGTTTCATGGGCCGTGGGTAAGAGTTTCATGAGCAGTGGCTGAGAGTTTCATGCAGCATTATACACTACAGAAAACTCGCTTGCGCCGAAGAAACTTCGGCGCATTTTTTACTTGTTTGGGAAGTTGAGACTTTAGGTTAAACGGTACAAATGATAATATTTTTTAATTAAGTTTAAGAAAGTTTACTGTAATTGCATTTGAGGGATGTTTGGCTCTTGCCTGAAGTGAAGCGTGTCTCTTTTTAAACGCACAAGTGAGGGCACTTTGTGTAATGACTGCAATTAGAGGTTATTTGAATTATCACGTTTCTTGAAGTTGTTTTTGTTGTGTGGAGGAATGGCAAGTGCATGATCATAATTCTTGAAGATCATTCTTTGCGTTTGATCTCTTTTTGGAGTAGTAGAAAAACATAATTTTTGAAGAGCATTCTTTTTATTTGAACTATTCTTGGAGAAGTATATATTCCTAATTTTAAAGGTTATTTTTTTTTAGTTTGAACCCTTCTTGGAGAAGTACGTATTCATAATTTTTAGAGATAATTTTTTTATTTGATCCCTTTTTGGAGAAGTACACATTCATAATTTTTAAAGAGAATTTTTGTAATTTGATCCCTTTTTGGAGAAGTACATATCCATATTTTTTAAAGAGAATTTTTTTAATTTGAACCCTTTTTGGAGAAGTGCATATTCATAATTTTTAGAGATTTTTTTTTAATTTGAACCCATTTTTGATAAGTACATATTCATAATTTTTAAAGATCATTTTCATTTAATTTGACCCCTTTTTGGAGAAGTACATATTCATAATTTTTAAAGATAATTTTTTTTAGTTTGAACCCTTTTTTGAGAAGTACATATTCATAATTTTTAAAGAAAATTTTGTATTTTGAACCGTTTTTGGAGAAATATATATTACTAATTTTAAAAGATAATTTTTTTTTTAATTTGAACCCTTTTTGGGGAAGTACATATTCATAATTTTTAGAGATAATTTTTTAAAATTTGAATCCTTTTTGGAAAAGTACATATTCATAAGTTTTAAAGATCATTTTTTAAAATTTGAACCCTTTTAGGAGAAGTATATATACATAATTTTTAAAGATCATTTTTTTTAATTTGAACCCTTTTTGGAGAAGTACATATTAATAACTTTTAGAGATAATTTTTTTTTTTAATTTGAACCCTTTTTGGAGAAGTACATGTTCATAATTTTCAGTGATAATTTTTTTAACTTAAACCTTTGTGGAGAAGTACAAATTCATAATTTTTAGAGATGATTGTTTTAATTGAACCATTTTTGGAGGAGTACATATTCATAATTTTTAGAGATAATTTTTTTAATTTGAACCCTTTTTGGAGGAGTACATATTCATAATTTTTAGAGATAATTTTGATTTTTTTAACTTGAATCATTTTTGGAGAAGGACATATTCATAATTTTAGAGATAATTTTTTTTAATTTGAACACTTTTTGGAGAGGTACATATTCATAATTTTTAGAGATTATTTTTTTATTTGAACCCTTTTTGGAGAAGTACATATTCATAATTTTTAGAGATAATTTTTTTTTTAATTTGAACCCTTTTTGGAGAAGTATATATTCATAATTTTTGAGACAATTTATTTTAATTTGAGTCCTTTGTGGAGAAATACATATTCATAATTTTTCAAGATAATTTTTTTTTTTAATTTTAACCCTTTTGGAGAAGTACATATTCATAATTTCAACTCTTTTTGGAGATGTACATATTCATAATTTTTAGAGATCATTTTTTAAAATTTGAACCCCTTTTGGAGAAGTACATACGGTATTCATAATTTTTATAGTTAATTGTTTTTAGTATGAACCCTTTTTGGAGAAGTACACATTCATAATTTTTAGAGATACTTGGTTTAAATTTGAACCCTTTTTTGGTAACCGAATTGCTCAGATGTTGAAATGATTCATCCGTCTTTATATCATTCGTACATAGAAACGTAAGACCGAATGTTTATTATAAGAGAGGAAGATACACGAAGGAATTGTTATAAGAGAGCAAGATACACAAATGAATTGTTATAAGGGAGGAGGATACACAAAGGAATTGTTATAAGAGAGGAAGATACACAAAGGAATTGTTATAAAAGAGGAAGATACACAAAGGAATTGTTATAGGAGAGGAAGATACACAAAGGAATTGTTATAAGAGAGGAAGATACACAAAGGAATTGTTATAAGAGAGGAAGATACACAAAGGAATTGTTATAAAAGAGGAAGATACACAAAGGAATTGTTATAAAAGAGGAAGATACACAAAGGAATTGTTATAAGAGAGGAAGATACACAAAGGAATTGTTATAAGAGAGGAAGATACACAAAGGAATTGTTATAAGAGGAAGATACACAAAGGAATCGTTATAAGAGAGGAAGATACACAAAGGAATTGTTATAAAAGAGGAAGATACACAAAGGAATCGTTATTAGAGAGGAAGATACACAAAGGAATTGTTATAAGAGAGGAAGATACACAAAGAAATTGTTATAAAAGAGGAAGATACACAAAGGAATCGTTATAAGAGAGGAAGATACAGAAAGGAATTGTTATTGTAGAGGAAGATACACAAAGGAATTGTTATAAGAGAGGAAGATATACAAAGGAATTGTTATAGGAGAGGAAGATACACAAAGGAATTGTTATAAGAGAGGAAGTTATACAAAGGAATTGTTATAAGAGAGGAAGATACACAAAGGAATTGTTATAAAAGAGGAAGATACACAAAGGAATTGTTATAGGAGAGGAAGATACACAAAGGAATTGTTATAAGAGAGGAAGATAGACAAAGGAATCGTTATAAGAGAGGAAGATACACAAAGGAATTGTTATAAAAGAGGAAGATACACAAAGGAATTGTTATAAAAGAGGAAGATACACAAAGGAATTGTTATAAGAGAGGAAGATACACAAAGGAATTGTTATAAGAGAGGAAGATACACAAAGGAATTATTATAAGAGAGGAAGATACACAAAGGAATTGTTATAAGAGAGGAAGATACACAAAGGAATTGTTATAAAAGAGGAAGATACACAAAGGAATTGTTATAAAAGAGGAAGATACACAAAGGAATTGTTATAAGAGAGGAAGTTATACAAAGGAATTGTTATAAGAGAGGAAGATACACAAAGGAATTGTTATAAAAGAGGAAGATACACAAAGGAATTGTTATAGGAGAGGAAGATACACAAAGGAATTGTTATAAGAGAGGAAGATACACAAAGGAATCGTTATAAGAGAGGAAGATACACAAAGGAATTGTTATAAAAGAGGAAGATACACAAAGGAATTGTTATAAAAGAGGAAGATACACAAAGGAATTGTTATAAGAGAGGAAGATACACAAAGGAATTGTTATAAGAGAGGAAGATACACAAAGGAATTATTATAAGAGAGGAAGATACACAAAGGAATTGTTATAAGAGAGGAAGATACACAAAGGAATTGTTATAAAAGAGGAAGAAACACAAAGGAATCGTTATAAGAGAGGAAGATACAGAAAGGAATTGTTATTGTAGAGGAAGATAGACAAAGGAATTGTTATAAGAGAGGAAGATACACAAAGGAATTGTTATAAGAGAGGAAGATACACAAAGGAATTGTTATAAGAGAGGAAGATACACAAAGGAATTATTATAAGAGAGGAAGATACACAAAGGAATTATTATAAGAGAGGAAGATACACAAAGGAATTGTTATAAGAGAGGAAGATAGACAAAGGAATCGTTATAAGAGAGGAAGATACACAAAGGAATTGTTATAAAAGAGGAAGATACACAAAGGAATTGTTATAAAAGAGGAAGATACACAAAAGAATTGTTATAAAAGAGGAAGATACACAAAGGAATCGTTATAAGAGAGGAAGATACACAAAGGAATTGTTATAAAAGAGGAAGATACACAAAGGAATTGTTATAAAGAGGAAGATACACAAAGGAATTGTTATAAAGAGGAAGATACACAAAGGAATTGTTATAAAAGAGGAAGATACACAAAGGAATTGTTATAAGAGAGGAAGATACACAAAGGAATTGTTATAAGAGAGGAAGATACACAAAGGAATTGTTATAAGAGAGGAAGATACACAAAGGAATAAGAGAGGAAGATACACAAAGGAATTGTTATAAAAGAGGAAGATACACAAAGGAATTTTTATAAGAGAGGAAGATACAGAAAGGAATTGTTATAAGAGAGGAAGATACACAAAGGAATTATTATAAGAGAGGAAGATACACAATGGAATTATTATAGAAGAGGAAGGTACACAAAGGAATTATTATAGAAGAGGAAGATACACAAAGGAATTATTATGGGAGAGGAAGATACACAAAGGAATTATTATAAGAGAGGAAGATACACAAATGAATTGTTATAGTAGAGGAAGATGCACAAAGGAATTGTTATAAGAGAGGATGATACACAAAGGAATTGTTATAAGAGAGCAAGATACACAATGGAATTGTTATAGGAAAGGAAGATAAGCAAAAAATTGATATAAGAAAGGAAGATACACAAAGGAATTGTTATAACAGAGGAAGAATCACAAAGAAATTCAGATAAATGTCAAGAACCGACATCAGTGTCCCCCAGAGAGCGATCGAGATCTCCGGTTGTTCAGGGCTGTTTTTTTAGCTCATGTGCAGCCGTCAGGTGTTTGTTGTGACAGAAATTACATCAAGAAATCGTACATTATGGCGTAGTATCTGTCAGCCATTTCCTAAAAAAATATTTTGGACATTAAATAGTGTACAAATAACCGTAAATACAAATAAACTGGCAAAGGCCTCTTTCTTGAGGAGGTAAACACATACGCTCTCTCTCTCTCTCTCTCTCTCTCTCTCTCTCTCTCTCTCTCTCTCTCTCTCTCTCTCTCTCGTATCGACTTTCCACTTCGAGTAAAAAGCTAATGCAATCTTTAGTTTAGAATCCTGAGTGGTATCAAAGTTTTGCAAGCTGGGAATGCACTGACAGAAAAATATATGTTTTCCATTAATGAAACCTGTTACTGCCAATAGTCAGCATAAGGAGAATCCGGTAAAAGCCCTTTTACTTGTGGTCAAAGGATTAAATTTCTTGCCCAATAAAAGTAACTTATTTCATTCTTAATCGAGAATAATTTGATGAAGTCTACTTTTTATGTAGGTTTTGCGCTGAGTTGAATTGATAAGTTTGTGGTGGCGACTTTGAAGTATTATCAGTATGAGGAATATATATATATATATATATATATATATATATATATATATATATATATATATGTATATATATATGAAAATATATATATATATATATATGAAAATATATATATATGTATATATATATATATATATATATATATATATATATATATATATATATATGTATATAATATATGTGTGTATATATATTATATTGTGTTTATATATATAATTATATATATATATATATATATATATATATATATATATATATGTGTGTGTGTGTGTGTATATATATTATAATGTTTATGCATATAATTATATATATATATATATATATATATATATGACTGTGAAATATTTTTTTCTCTGTTAAAACAGAATTCCATCCAATATAATGAGCCATAAAAACTCCAAAATGTAGAAAGTAAAAGCTGTATTTCAGAGATCAACTGTCTCTCTCATCAGGCAACTAGTGATTGAGGAAGAGTTACAGAAGAGTTGTATTTATACCAGAAGGTCCATAGGTCAGCCATTATGTCACTCCAGTTGACAATTTCTCTTTAATCTTCTTAATTGCTGGTTGGAGGAAGATTTCATCTATAACATCTGAATCCCAGGCGCCTCTTGAAAGGTTCATCGTATTTCTTTGTTTAATCAAAGCTGATCCCACCATTTGGCTTTTGAACCGACAATTGCTGCTGTAAATTACACGAGACAGATTCACCCCTTATATTATAAACAATATGTTGATGATACTTTTCTACTTTTTCAAAGTAAAGGTGTTAACAATCTCCATCCTAATATTGCATTTGCACAGATCATGAAAGCAATGAGTGTCTTCCTTTCCGAGATCCAACCAACACTTCTCCACTTCTGTCTTCTGGAAGCAAACGTATACTGGTCTTGGCTCAAATTTTTAAAGTTCATGCTCTTACAGCTTAAGCTGAATAGTATTGTTACGTTATTGCACAGAGCCCTTTCTCTCTCTCTTTAGACTGGCCCTCTTTTCACAATGAGGTTGAGTTCCTTAGAAAATATTTTCAGAATAACTGCTACCCCAAACTTTTATTTGAGAAATATAAAAAAAATTCTTGAATAATAGATTTCAGCCCAAACTTCCTGCACCTACAGTACCTAAACTTGATTTTTATGCTTCTTTGAAAAATTTTTAACTACATTAGGGCAGATTTTAAAGAAATACTTTTACTGTCTCAGTCCCAAATTTGTTCTAAGGAATCCAAGAACAATTGGATCACTTTTTCGATTTAAAGACGCTGTTCCCAACCTTATGCGTTCTTTGGTGGTTTTTAAGTATACTTGCCTTAGATGTCATCTCGGGACTTAGGTTGGATCCACCAAAATATTGCTAAAAGTGCGAATCGACTCTCATCATGGCGTTAGCCAAAGAACTGGGTGTACTTTGAGTAAGAAGGAGTTTGGTAACATAAGGGAACATTCCAAACAGTGTATATGTTTTATTTCCTATGGCGATTTTGAAATCTTAGAGCAAGCTGCTGATGAAACCTCCCTCCATATCCTCGAGTCGTTAACCATCAAACAACTGGTTCCATCTTTGAATAGCCAGTCTCCCTCTGCCCCTATGTTTATAGCTTAAGATGTTTCTTCGTCCTTTTGGTTCCTTCTTGGTCACTCAGTTTTCTTACTTTGAGGCGTCAGGTTGGTTTTAACTTTCATGTTTCGGTTTTAATATCTATATTATGGCATTAATTATTTTTACTGAGTCTTATGTATTATTTTTAATTGTCGTTACTTTTGTATTTTAGCCCTGATGATGAAGACAGGTAGTGAAACGTTGGCTGGAAATAAAGTTGAAATATGCATCACCTGTTTTGATATATACTGTATATATATATATATATATATATATATATATATATATATATATATATATATATATATATATATATATAATATATATATATATATATATATATATATATATATGTATGTATATATATTATAGTATATTTTATTATATTATAATATATTTTATAAAATATATATATATTTACATAATTCAATATATTTTAGAAATAAATCAAGTCCTTAATTTTAGAAAAATGGTAAAAGATTACAAAGGTGTATATATATGTGTGAGCTTATTGTATATTTTCCTGTTTACTCATATGCATGTATTATAGTTTTTTTGCTTGTTTATAGCGTTTGTGTGTTTATAGGGTGTTTGGGAATGTGATATGTATATATATTATATTTTTATATGGGAGGAATTTTATTATATTATAATATTTATATTATAATATAATCAAGTTTTTAGATCCACTCCTTAATTTTAACAGTTAAAAGGTGTATTATTTTGGTTTTCTGTTTCTCTCTCCTTTTAGTTTGTTTGCTTGTTTAAGCCTTTGTGTGTTTAGAGGGTGTTTGGGCTGATATGGCAGCGTTTTATTGGGAGGAAATTGTTTCTCTCTCTCTCTCTCTCTCTCTCTCTCTCTCTCTCTCTCTGTTCCACTACAACTCTTGAATAATTATAGTTCTCTCTCTCTCTCTCTCTCTCTCTCTCTCTCTCTCTCTCTCTCTCACTAAAACTTTTGAATAATTTGTAGTTCCAGTTCTCTCTCTCTCTCTCTCTCTCTCTCTCTGTTCCAATAACAATTATAGTTTCTCTCTCTCTCTCTCTCTCTCTCTCTCTCTCTCTCTCTCTCTCTCTCTCTCTGTCAGTCTCAAGGTCGAAGGACCCTAATGGGTGCTTCGCCAGCAGAATGTTAAAATCAGCCAATCAACAAAACCTCCACTAAACAAAAAGGTCTTCCTTGTGTCCGCAGCTGAAAAGAAAGCAGCCCTCATCTTGAGGACCCCTGTCCCCTTAATTGCCTGAGCGTTAAGTAAACGCCCTTATCGCCAGTTCTTTCTCGCAGAGCGGCTTTGTGAATGAAAGCTTTACTCTCCTTTGTTACCACTACTAACACTGCCCACGCAGCCATTACTACCACCACTGCTACCCAGATTCAGCCAGACTTGTGCTGGCACTGGCTTTGCTCTTCAGCTGCCCGTTCTCGTAAGGGGGGGTTAGTGCCGTCAGTACACCTCATGCGGTGCGATGTAGGCATTACTTAAGGTTCTGTGCAGCGTTCCTTCGGTCCCTAGCTGCAACCCTTTTCGTTCCTTTTACTGTAACTCCTTTCATAATCTCTTTCTTCCATTTTACTTTCCTGAACCCTCTCCTACCAATTGATTCATAGTGCAACTGCGAGGTGCACCTTTCAGACCTCCTAACCGTCAGTTTCCGTTCCAGCGCTGAATGACCTCGTAGGTCCCAGTGCTTGGCCTTTGGCCTAAATTCTCTATTCAGTTCAGTTCAGTTCAGCTGCCCGCACCTGATGATTAACATCCTGCTGAGAAAAGAACAATTAAAAGTTGGTGCAAGTGCAGTTTCTGGCGTGAGACTTGCCCCTCCTCACTGTTGATATACCATTCGGCTCGATCTAACCACCCCTCCATCGCTGTCATCAACACAGTTCTTATTTATTTATCTGGCCACGTTAGGATACTTCAGCCGCTCGCTCGATGCTGTGAATGAAAAAAGGGCTGGGATGTGACTGTCTAGGTTCTCTCGTGATGGATAGATACGAGTGGGGCTGCTGCTGTCGTTTATGTATACAAGGGCTCTTGAGTGACGGCGCCAATCTCTCTCTCTCTCTCTCTCTCTCTCTCCTCTTCCCCTTGTAGTGCCGTCAGTTTACCTCACGCGGTGCACTGTAGACATTATTAAGGTTCTTCGCAGCGTCGTCCCTTCGGCCCCTAGCTGCAAACCCTCTCATTCAATTTACTGTATCTCCGCTTATATTCTCTTTTCTTGAGTTTTTGTTTCCACCCCCTCTATCAGTTGTTTCATAGTGCAACTGCGAGGTTTTTTGTTAAACCTTTTAAACCTCTTACAGTCAGTTTCCCCTTCAGCACTGAATGACCTCATAGGTCCTAGCACTTGGCCTTTGGCCTAAATTGTAAATTCTGTCTGTCTACAAGGGACTCGTGACTTTTGCAGCGTCATTGCGAATAATGATAATGACTGCAAAAAATGATGTCGAGTAGGAAAACATTTACTTCAGTTATAATAGTATGATGAATTTGTAGAAGACAAATTATATTTGGTGTTCTTAAGATGATGGTGGATATCTTTCATATTATTTTTACATGGGAGTAAAGTCAATATTTATCTGTGTTGATTTTTCCTCTTTTTAGTTTTCTGTCAAAGAAAACTATTGTGCTGGCTTTGTCTGTCCGTTCCGTCCGCGCTTTTTTTGTCCGCCCTCAGATCTTAAAAACTGCTGAGGTTAGAGGGCTGCAAATTGGTATGTTGATCATCCACCATCCAGTCATCAAACATACCAAATTGCAACCCTGTAGCCTGAGTATTTTTATTTTATTTAAGGTTAAAGTTAGCCATAATCATGCGTCTGGCAACGCAACAACACAGGCCACCACGGCCATCTGAGAGTTTCATGAGCCGCGGCTCATACAGCATTATACCGAGACCACCGAAAGGTAGATCTATTATTGGTGGCCTTGATTATACACTGTACAGAAAAGTCGATTGCGCCGGAAGAAACTTGGGCGCTCTTTATTACTTGTTTTGTTTCGACAGTCTTTTTTGCCAATTCTAATGCTCCCCCTATTGACACGTGTGAGGTGTGAATTTGTAGTCTTAAACGGTTTTGTATGTTTATCCATTCTGTCCTGAGTCTTCTAATTGTTATTGACATTGATGAAGCGTCGACAGCCATTCACGTTACAGTTCTCCTTAGGAGAAAAAGACCCATTAGGTGAAAGTTATGTATGTTGTATTTTATGCTGTATAACATAAATACCATATTAATATTATTATTATTATTATTATTATTATTATTATTATTATTCATACAAATCTCATAAAAGCATGATTGAAAAGAGATTCGAGCGGGTTCTCATAAGCTCTCTTTTATATATATATATATATATATATATATATATATATATATATATATATATATATATATATATATATATATATATATATATATATACATGTATGTGTGTGTGTGTGTTTGTAAAATATATATTTACATCTACACCACTGTGGATGTCTTCACCATTATTATTATTATTGGCGTTATTTTTTATTGTGTTGTTGCTAATATAATAATAATAATAATAATAATAATAATAATAATAATAATAATAATAATAATTTTTATGAAGGGACGTTCCCCACCATGAAAAAATAATTTAATTTTTATGAATAATAATAAACCATTTAATAATAATAATAATAATAATAATAATAATAATAATTGCTAATTGTTGTTGATTCTGTGTAGCTTTTAGTTTCACTGTTCTTCTAACATGCTCTTCTGATATGCGTTCCTTTAGCTCGGCTGGGTCCTCCTTTGTGTTCCTCGTATGCTGACATTTGTTGCCTGAGCTCGCCCTCCTTCGTGCTGTCACATCATTTGTCACCCCTTTACTCAGCAGGAAAAAGGCGGACGTGCGGAAATCGTCAGCATTTCTAGAGATGTTCCCGTAGGGGGGGTGGCGCCATCAGTGCACCTCACTGTAGGGATTACTTAAGGTTCTTTGCAGCGTGCCTTCCTTAGGCCCCTAGCTGCAACCTCTTTCGTTCCTTTTACTGTACCTCCGTTCATATCTCTTTCTTCCATCTTACTTTCCTGAACCCTCTCCTAACAGTTGGTTCGTAGTGCAATTGAGAGATTTTCCTCCTGTTACATCTTTCAAACGTTTTACTGTCAATTTTCGTTTCAGCGCTGAATGGCCTTGGTTGCCCCAGCGCTTGGCACGCATGCCTAAAATCTGTAAATCAGTCATTCTGGAGATGTTTAGGAATTCCAAAAAATGTCAGCTCTTTTTGTTGACGGAAAGGATTAAACTTAATGACCCGTAGCGAGCAAGGTCTCGAGAAGATGAAATACCCTGACTGCGTCAAGCAGTAAAACTGGGAGAGAGACCAACTTTTTAGGTTATTTTTGGCACGTCGCTCGCTCGCGCTTTCTTATATAGATTTCGTGACACATATGTTTTAATCAGTGATCAAGTTCGTAACAGCATGAATAAACCTGTAATGGGAACCAACTGACAGGCTAATTTGACATCAGTACTTCCCTCAGACCTTCTAAATTGTGTTCAGAACTCTGCATTCACGACGGAGCTGTGTCGGTAGGGTGCCATTATTCTCATCTTTTTTTTCTCTCTATTTTACTTTTAGATTTCCTTCAGATGCCAATCTAACCGTCGTGATACAGCAGAGGTTGGGAATGTTTCACCGTGTTTCCTGTTTGAAATCTGACAGTTTGTTGAAAGATTTGATCATTTTGGAAGTCTCTCTCTCTCTCTCTCTCTCTCTCTCTCTCTCTCTCTCTCTCTCTCTCTCTCTGTTATGGGTATAGTTCAATACAGTGTGATTATTATATATATATATATATATATATATATATATATATATATATATATATATATATATATATATATATATATATATATATATATATATATAGAGAGAGAGAGAGAGAGAGAGAGAGAGAGAGAGAGAGAGAAGCCCCAAGGCACAAAAGTTTAGTGAAGGGTTGCAGAAACAATGATTGAAGGATAATACCTTTGAAGTTGAACGTGAGGAACCTCTTGTTTTGAGGCACAAAAGTTTAGTGCATGGGGTTCCAGAATGCAATGATTGATTTTTTAATAAACAGTAAATATAAATACATTATTTCTTCACCTCTTGTTTTCTTTTCTCCCCCAAGGTAGGGCCATGCTTGCACCTTTGGGAAGCCCAGGGGATATTAAAGGGGGTCCCTTCGGTCCCAGCTGCACCTTTCATTCCTTCTCACTGTACCTCCATTCATATTCTCTCTCTTCCATCTTGTTTAATAAACAATTGATAGTAACTGCGAGGTTTTTTCTGATGCACCGTTCATAAACCTGTTACTTTCTTTTCTCCCAGTGCGAATGACCTCATAGGTCCCAGCGATAGTTATGTTGGCGAACTTATTTGTTGTACACTATTGAGCCCCACGTTTAGGCGATATTGATGGTTCTTTGCAAACCATGATAAATTTTGTTTTTGTTCCCTGAGAGCTGCAATTCTTCCTCAATAGAGCATTAGATGGTTCATTCCTTTCACTGATACCTCCAGTTCCTCTCTAGAGCATGAGATGGTTGTAAAAGTTCCACACTCTCCTAAGAATTGATAGTTCCAACTTCAGTGTGAGATGGTTGAAGAAGTTCCTCACTAGAGCATGAGATGGTTGTAGAAGTTCCTCACTAGAGTATGAGATGGTTGTAGAAGTTCCTCACAAGAGTTTGAGATTTCAGTGCTGAATGACCTCTTACAAAAGTTTGTTGGTCCACAGTATGAGATGATTTAGTGTTACAAGAGCATAAGATGGTTGTAGAAGTTGTTGAGATGGTTTAGTTCCTTACAAAAGTTTTTGCAGAAGTTCCTCACTGTATGAGATGATTGCAGTAGAAAACCACGATAAATTTTGTTCCTCACTGTTGTTTGGTGTCACTAGAGCATGAGATATATTGGTTTCACTAGAGCATGAGATGGTTTCTTCCTCAATAGAGCATTAGATGGTTGTAGAAGTTCCTCACTAGAGCATGAGATGGTTGTAGAAGTTCCTCACTAGAGCATGAGATGGTTGTAGAAGTTCCTCACTAGAGCATGAGATGGTTGTAGAAGTTCCTCACTAGAGCATGAGATGGTTGTAGAAGTTCCTCACTAGAGCCAGTTCCTCACCAGAGCATGAGATGGTTGAAGATGTTTTCATCGTGAGACCTTTAGAAGATGAGATTACTAGATCATGACGTGAGAGTGTAGAAGCTAAAGCACAATGTAGTCACTAGAATGGTTTAGTTCCTCACCAGAGCATGAGATGGTTGAAGATGTTTTCATCACCTTTAGAAGATATTACTAGATCATGACGAAGTGAGCTAAAGACAATGTAGTCATGAATGACTTACTTTCGAGGTGCGCAAATGTAAATAGACGGACTTGACGAAGCCAGTTCAGGTGATAAACAGTTCAGGAATTTCGTCAGGTTAGAAAACGTCAGGTGGCTCTGAATAGCTTCGTAGTAAAGCAACCGAGGGAGAAATATTTTTAGAACCACGAACTTCTTCTGCAGAGAGAGAGTTGACTGTTTTATGCCCTTTCATGACTGAAACCAGCGAACACATGCGGAGTGAGTTAAAAGGAAGAAGAAGAAGAAGAAGAATAGAAGGACTCCCTCTTGACGGAACAACAATTGTTTTCTGGGCCGTGAGATGTGTGTCAGGTCGAGGGGGAATTCTTGTCACGAGAACGACCTCCCCGCCGTGAAATTATGGAGG
>NC_089766.1:51224796-51284796 GCF_040412425.1 Macrobrachium rosenbergii
TTACTCTCAATTTCCGTTTCAGCGCTGAATGACTTTAGAAAAAAAAGTGTATCTCGGTTTAACCAGACCACTGAGCTGATCAACAGCTCTCCTAGAGAGGGCTGGCCCGAAGGATTAGATTTATTTTACGTGGCTAAAAACCAACTGGTTACCTAGCAACGGGACCTACAGCTTATTGTGGAATCCGAACCACATTATGACAAGAAATGAATTTCTATCACCAGAAATAAATTTCTCTAATTCTTCATTGGCCGGTCGGAGAGTCGAACGCTGGGCCCACAGCTTGCTAGCCGAGAGCTCTACCCACCCCTCCAATGAAGAACTAATGACCTTAGAGATCCCAGCGTTTGGCCTCAGGCTTAAATTCTATATTGTATTCTATATTCAATCTTTTAAGAGGTTCTCTCAGAGCATAATCTGTATGCCTGTGGCACCATTGCTTTGTCAGTTAACGTAAACACGGTGCCAAGGAGCCAGTGCCTAGAGCTCCCTTGTGTAACCCTTCTGATTTTGTGTAATTATAGTCTATCAATGTAGGCACTGGTTTCTCTTAAAATCCTCAGTTAAGCTAAACTTTTAGACATCTTTTCCTTTTTAGTTTTCTGTAAAGGAAAACTATCGTGCCGACTTTGTCCGTCCGCACTTTTTCTGTCCGCCCTCAGATCTTAAAAACTAATGAGGGTAGAGGGCTGCAAATTGGTATATTGATCATCCACCTTCCAATCATCAAACATACCAAATTACAGCCCTCTAGCCTCAGTAGTTTTTATTTTATATAAGGTTAAAGTTAGCCATAATCGTGCTTCTGGCAACGATATAGAACAGGCCACCACCTGGCCGTGGTTAAAGTTTCATGGGCCGCGGTTCATACAGAATTATACCGAGACCACCGAAAGATAGAGCTATTTTCGGTGGCCTTGATCATACGCTGTGCGGAAAACTCGATTGCGTCGAAGAAACTTCGGTGCATTTATTTTGCTTTTTTTGTATTTAATTTTTTTTTTTACGAATGTTAACCATATATTGGAAGCAGCCATAACTCAGGTAAGAGAGTACCTCCGTTGCAAGTCAATATATCTGTTAAGGTGTTGAGCAAATAAATGGGTCTCGGGGATGTACTGTGGAAAATATGGTGTCTGCAGATGACGATGGGGTGACATAGATTAACTGTCCTTTTTCGTTTGCCGTATGTAATTATTAATCATTTATAGTTATTAATAATCCCCATGTGAATCTTTGTCGCATTCACTGGTTTATGATACAAAACAGCGATGTCTGAGTATTCAAATGTTTAATGAATGCGTTGAACCGATGGCGGCTAAGATGAAAATAAATTCTTCAAAGAAATAGAAGTCAATGATTAGAAATTAGTTAACGCTGTATGTATATACATATATATATATATATATAATATATATATATATATATATATATATATATATATATATATATATATGATGGCAGACTTTGTTGCCCACTCCTCTAAGGAATGGAATGGAATATAGAATTTAGCCCAAAGGCCAATCGCTGGGACCTATGAGGTCATTCAGTGCTGAAAAGGAAATTGAAATTAAAAAGGTTTGAATGGTGTAACAGGAGGAAAACTCGCAGTTGCGCTATGAAACAACTGTTAGGAGAGGATGGAAAGCAAGATGGAAGAAAGAGAATATGAATGGAAGCACAGTAAAAGGAATGAAAGGGATTGCAGCTGGGGGCCGAAGGAACGCTGCAAAGAACCTTCAGTAACGCCTACAGTGCGCCGCGTGAAGTGGACTGACGGCGCTAACCCCCTACTAGTGCAGCAGATAATTGCATATTTCATAAGAATCGTTCAGATAGTGAAACAAGCATGAAATTTTGCACAAGTGCTCTTTAAAGTTCCCTCTATCAGAAAAGGGCGCTGGCCACGCAAAAAATTTAATATGGCGGCCAAATTCCAAGATGGCGGCCAGTATCGACAGATTTTGGCTAATTTTTCACTAGAATGGCATGTATTTGCTTCTAGCAATATGGTAAAGCTCTTCCATACTATTTCTTCAGAATATTATGTTTCTTTAGCTTCCCAGTACAGTTTACCTTTAAATATGGGGGCTATATGGCTGCCAAGAAAAGGTAGAAACAATAATTATAATGAGAAATAATGCCCGTTCAACAATTATCGTTTTAAGCATGGATCTTGGTTTCTGTGGTTTTAGATCCTAATGAGGCCATCTCTTTCGAATAACTCATCAATTTTGAAGGAAAATTAATAAATGTAAAAGAGTGTATGTCTGCACACAACCAGGGCACACTGGTGACATCACTGCTGTGTAACTCAGCATGGGGTTCAGTGCCAGCTAATCCAGCTTTACTAATCCTGTAGTCTTAGACTAGTAGTTGTAGTATAGTTTAGTTTAGTGTCCCAAATGCTTTCTAACAGCCCCAGACCAGCTATAGTTAGATAGCCGCACCTGAATAGACAGGATGTGCCAGCTTGGGAGAGCCGAGCCAAGGTATGGGGGCTGTACATGATGGTTCATGTACTTACCCGGATGGTGTACAGATCACACGGGACTTAAATGGCACTGGATGAATGATCGGGCTAGGTGTAGGGAGACCGAACCTAGTTGAATCCCATACAGGAATGTGTGCTTTGTTTAAGGTGGTAAAAGGATAACCCCTCGGCCTTAATCAAAAGTGAAATCATGGCAGAATGTGATGCCAATCCAATATTGAGCAGTAGAAAAACAAACTGGAGTTTGTGTTGTCTTTGTCAGAAGGACAAAAGAGGTGAGCACTTGACATCACCTCCAAGTCATCATGTCCTAGACCATGATGGGTACACAATGCTGGCAAGGAACATTCCCATGTTCAGTGAAATTAATGAAATGCCACTGATAATGGATCCAGCAAGGCTGGATGAAGGTGATGGCATAGAGGCCACTCTCAGGAAAAAATGCAGCAAAATACCATGTGAACTGTAAACTTGTTGTTTAACAACACTAAACTGGACCGTGCAAGAAAGCGACAATCCAATGACCAGACCAGCAACACTGAGACTAGTCATTGCAAAACTGCTTGAACCAGTCATGACAATGAAGTTTGCATTTTCTGTGAGAAAGTGGCACCTGCATCTGATCTCAGACAGGCTAGTACTAAGGGCCTTGACTTGAAATTGCGTGAATGTGCAGAGATACTTAGTGATGGCAAGCTCCTTGCTAAGTTGACTGGTGGGGATGTCATTGCACAGGAGTTTAAGTATCACCATGCCTGTCTTTGTGCCCTCTACAACAGAAAAAGGTCCTACCTGAGGAGCCTTGAGAAAGACCAAGGTAGCACTGAGTCAGAATCAGATGTGTATCCACTAGTTCTGTCAGAACTGATGACATACATTGTTGAAAACAACCTTTGTTCAGATGATCCAGTCACATTTCGGCTGGCAGATATTTGCCACCTCTACCAACAACGTCTGGAACAATTAGGTGTAGAGTCACCAAGTGTAAATTCCACGAGACTGGCAGAAATTCCAGAACTTGAGGCTCATAAATCTGGCAGAGATGTATTACTTGCATTTCAAAAGGATGTGGGAAAAGCACTTGCTCAATCATCTGATCTTTCAGAGGCAGTTATCATTGCTAAAGCAGCAAATATTCTCAGAAAGTCTATACTTGATCATCAGTCACGGTTTGATGGCACATTTTCTGAGGCTTGTGTACGAAATTCTGTGCCTCCTCTCCTGCTCCAGTTTGTAGGGATGGTTGAGCATGGGGCTGACATCAAGTCACAGTTACGATTTGGAGCATCAAAGTCAGACCAGGCCATTGCACAGCTCATGCAGTTCAACTGCTACTCCCAATACAAAGAGGGAGCAACAACTCATAGACACTCCAAAGACAGAGAAACACCATTCCCAGTCTACATGGGACTCTCAGTCTATGCCAAAACCAGGAAGAGAAACCTGGTTGAAATGCTACATCAGTATGGCCTCAGTATCTCTTATGACAGAGTACTAGAGGTCTCTGCACAGTTAGGAGATGCCACAGTTAGCAAATATGTGGAGGAGGGTGTGGTCTGTCCCCCAGTACTGCGAAAAGGGTTGTTCACCACTGCAGTGATGGACAACAGGCTGTGATACAGTGTCAGCCTTCCGGAGCAAGGGCAAGAAGACCGCCTGGCAGACATGGAACATCTTTCCAGAGGCCTCCACTGTGTTCTCCAAACTGAGTCACTACCCTCTCAGAGTGGAAGAGAGTGACCTGAAGGTCCTGAGAGGTTTGTCATACTTATGTATGAAAGATCCAGCACTGCTGGCACTGTGGATGAGGCTAGACTTGATATGTTTGCCAGAAAACAAAGGGCATATGAGGCCATTCCACCAACCAGGGAGCTCTCCTCCAACACACCAAGCGTGCTGCGTGCCAGGCTGGTTGTGTGTGGGGCAGGCCACCCAGTGTCAGCCACAGCCAGAGAACCCTGCTGAGTGTAGATGGCAAAGTCTGGTGAAGCATGGCAAGTCCTCTGGACAACCAACTCGCCCTTAGCCAAGAGTTGCCAACAGCTTACCAAATGTGGATGCAAAGCAGGCTGTCGGGAAAAGTGCAAGTGCTACAAGCTGGGTCTTCCCTGCACAGCTCTGTGCACTTGCAAATGTGAAGTCTAGATAAATATTGCCCTCTCTTCAGTAGATAATCTAGCTTGAGCATCCAACGTGTCATGCTATGCCTACCTTCTTATCCTCGAATTTTTCAAAGGTGTAGGTTGAGAGACCTATACATAGATTGGTTGCGTTTAGTCCGTATTTCTCTTCTTTTCTTTTTATGGTTACAGTCTTAGACACAATGTTGTATGTGACCATACCATTACTATTTCAGTTGAAAATAGCATATTAGTTAAACTGTCTGATCACATGAATATACCATTAAATAAAAACAGTTGGTCTCTATGTCTGCTAGCGCTGTGGATAGAAAAAAACTTTTATGGCAACCATTTTTGTACGCCATCTTGGTTACAATTCATTTAGTAAGGGTTTTCAATAAAATGTGTGGTATGGAACATTTTTATAACCTAAAAGTCGAGGTTTAAAAAAAAAAAACTGGCATATTCCATCCAATAGATGCTCCCAAACCAGTGAATCTCAACATAGATGGCGGCCATTTTGAAAAATAGCCGCCATCTTGGATTTTCAGGTGGCCAGCGCCCTTTTCTAAGAGAGCGTAGTCTTAGGAATGTTTGTGCCAAATTTCATGCTTGTTTCACTATCTGAACGATTTTTACAGCAATCTGCTGCACTATACGGGGTCCCGCTCTTCTAAGGAGCCATCATCCAAAGTGGGCAGTGTGAGTGGTGCAGAATTCGGCCTGTGTCAGGAGGTTTAGAACAATTCCTGTCTACTGCCCACCAGTCTACCCAATTGTAAACAGGTATCGTCATCTGCTGGGGTCAAGGAAAAGGGATTGGGGCTGGCAGTCTCATCCCTAAAAACATAATGAGAAAGCAGAAGACTGTACCCAGGGTCCTTTAAATATACTCACAATATCACAATATATTTAAGGACCTTGGCTGTACCGTTCTGGTGCTACCCTCCAATGGAGAGTTTGACTTATATTTGTGTGTGTCTTTAAACACGTATGTGTGTATGAAGGTATACTATACTTACATATATTTGTGTAATCTCTTTTTGTTAAATCGCATGCTTAAAGTGCTTTGTCTTTTACAAGAGGGGAATGTTCAGTAATGTACTGTGTACAAAAGAATAAGTTCTCAAGTGTTCAGTCACTTTCATTCAGGCAACTTTAACTGTGTTCGTGTTTCCCCAAACCAGCCCCTAGTAACTTCTTTAGGAAAATATTTTGCTTTTGAGATTAATGTTTTCGAGTTCCGTTTGAGTGATTAAAGAGAATATATTTCATTTCAGAGACAAGTTGTAATAGATCTTCTTCAGCAGAAGTCTTTTCATGTTTCAGGACCAAAAATATATGGGTTACCTCGTTTTTTTTTTTTTTTTATAAATTTGGTCTGCGATTATTTTTATATATACACAAGTGGTGCCAAAGAAATGCGCGGAGATAAGTCTGCTCGTATAATTCAAATAAGAGACAAGGTAATATATTTTATTTCAGCAGAAATCTTTTCATGTTCCACGAGCAAAAAATGTTCCTTATATTTTTAATTTATTCTGTGACTATTTTTATATACGTAAGTGGCGTTAAAGAAATGCGCAGAGATAAGTTTGCTCTCACACACACACACACATACGTTTGGCTGTATCTTAAACACTTTGATGTGAATTCATTCACATATCAATCTCTGACACCAGCTGCCCACGACAAGATGTTCGCCGTCATCCACGATGACAGGTTAACATCGAGGGCTGCTGATAAAAACATTAACGCGATTCTTGCATCCATACTTCGTCCTCATCCGCCTCCCTCTTCTTCTTCCTGTTTGCCTTGTCACGTCTCTCTCTCTCTCTCTCTCTCTCTCTCTCTCTCTCTCTCTCTCTCTCTCTCTCTCTCCCCTTATTTCACTGCCTTGTCATCTCTCTCTCTCTTCACTGCCTTTTCATCTCTCTCTCTCTCTCTCTCTCTCTCTCTCTCTCTCTCTCTCTCTATCTCTCTGTATATATATATATATATATATATATATATATATATATATATATATATATATATATACATACATACATACATACATTATTTTCACTGCCTTGTACCTCTCTCTCTCTCTCTCTCTCTCTCTCTCTCTCTCTCTCTCTCTCTCTCTCTGTCATATCTTCACCTTTCATTTCTTCTAATTTTCTCTGTTATTCTTGTAGCTGATAAGGTTTACGGTACATCAAAAAGTTTATAACTTCTGGGGAGTTCAACTTGGGGCTGCACCAAAAAAACGCAACAGCCATATGTCGAAAGCGTCAGGATGGTTACTCATCTTTTTGAATCCAATAACCCCTTCGGTTTTCCTTGGCTGTCCAAACACCAAACTGATTTGGCGGAGCTGTGTCTAATTAAGCAAGACGCAGCAAGCAGAATCCGGCGTAGCAAAGCATCAACCAAAAAGTGGGCCGGAAGGTAGGTCAGAGAAAAGGGCCAGTTGGCATCCCACAGATTTTCTAGACAAAGGAGGAAAAATGGGAGATTCTTTCCGCAATATTAATTGGCTTGAGGCTTCAGCGATTTTCAGGAGCAATTGTTCAAATGATTCGAACTTTATGGGAAGCAATTGTCCAAATGATGTGAACTTTATGGGAAGCAATTGTCCAAATGATGTGAACTTTATGGGAAGCAATTGTCCAAATGATATGAACTCTATGGAAGCAGTTGTCCAAATGTCCAAATGATATGAACTTTATGGGAAGCAATTGTCCAAATGACTTTATGAACTTTATATGAACTTTATGGAAGCAATTGTCCAAATGATATGTCCAAACTTTATGAACTTTATGGGAAGCAATTGTCCAAATGATATTAACTTTATGGGAAGCAGTTGTCCAAATGATATGAACTTTATGGGAAGCAATTGTCCAAATGATATGAACTTTATGGGAAGCAATTGTCCAAATGATATGAACTTTATGGAAAGCAATTGTCCAAATGATATGAACTTTATGGGAAGCAATTGTCCAAATCATATGAACTTTATGGGAAGCAGTTATCCAAATGATATGAACTTTATGGGAAGCAATTGTCCAAATGATATGAACTTTATGGAAAGCAATTGTCCAAATGATATGACGAACTTTATGGGAAGAAACTGGAAGAACAGTTGTCCAATTGATGGGAAGCAACTGTCCAAATGATATGAACTTTATTGGAAGCAATTGTCCAAATGATATGAACTTTATGGGAAGTAATTATCCAAATGATATGAACTTTATGGGAAGCAATTGTCCAAATACTATGAACTTTATGGGAAGGAATTGTCCAAATGATATGAACTTTATGGGAAGCAATTATCCAAATGGTATGAACTTTATGGGAAGCAATTGTCCAAATCATATGAAATTTATGGGAACCAATTGTCCAGATAATATGAAATTTAAGGGAAGCAATTGTCCAAATAATATGAACTTCATGGGAAGCATTTGTCCAAATGATATGAACTTTATGGGAAGCATTTGTCCAAATAATATGAATTTATGGGAAGCAATTTTCCAAATGGTATGAACTTTATGGGAAGCAATTGTCCAGATAATATGAAGCAACTGCCATCATTAATCACACAAACACATAGCTGCTAAACGACCCGAGAAAGTCAGATGTTATCGACTTACTTATCGCAAGATGTACCCTAAAACAAGCAACCCAGCTATGTCGACCCCAGAGACCTCTTCAAACTTTCCAACAGTACGTTAATGATCGAATCAGTCAAGTGTCACGACCTCCATTCGTCAGAGGAGAAGCAAGCAGGTCCCGTTGATAATTCGTTAGAATAATTATTCTCCAGCTGTACCCAGCATACCTATGTATCTCAACATTTGGCTTTTCCTTTCTCGCGTCAGATATTGAGTTCATCCATTTTTATGGTCCCGGTATATTTATATTTTAGCGTACAGCTCGCCCACATATACATTCATTTGGATGTATAGAAAGACATCGATTACTACCACATTCATACTTTAGCTATTGAATTGTGGATGGACTTTCTGTGAAATAACTTCCATAATATTTGCTGCTACTTACACCAACGCAGAAGGTTTGTCCACACACACATACACGCACAAACAACATACTAACATTTCCCTCCGTAGGGGGCTAGTGCTGTCAGTGCACCTCACGTGGTGTACTGTAGGCATTACTTAAGGGTCTTTGCAGCGTCCCTTCGGCCCCTAGCTGCAACCTCTTTCATTTCTTTTACTGTACCTCCGTTCATAATTTCTCTCTTCCATCTTAGTTTCCACCCTCTCCCAACAATTGATTCATGGTGCAACTGCAAAAGGTTGTCCTTCTGTTACACCTTTCAGACCCTCTTACTGTCAATTTACCTTCCAGCGCTGAATGACCTCATAGGTCCCAGTGCTTGGACTTTGATCTAAATTCTGCATTCTCTCTCATTATGCCATGCATCTCGGTCTGCAATGCGCTCTCCTGACTGGTGACCCCATTGCTATGTAATAACTCTAGTATGCACTATTAACAACATATCAGCCTCCATTCTTTCCACATGACCATACCAGCAGAAACATTGCCTACACTGCTGACCTTTTCCAACGTCCACATGTCTCCACATTTTTCACCCATTTGATTCTTGTTAAAAACTACATATGTCATGTAAACAGTACATCTCTGCAACTTGTATTTGTTTCCAACATCCGCACTTCACTTCCATAAGTTCCACCTTCCTTGCTTCCTCGACATTGTGACTGACCTCGTCTTCGGCCCTGCCATAATCCAGAGTATTTAATATTTAAGTCCAGATGCTGATACGAATCTCTTAATTCCTTTTTTCTTTTTCCATAACAACATTCATCGCTCAGTCTTCTTGGTTGCTGCCCTAATGCTATTCTCCTTGCATTTTAATACATTTTTACCTATTTGTTAATTTATTTTTTTATTTTTTAATAAGTGAGATTTTTTTTCTGTATTTCCCTTTACCTCCTCTTACTTCTTCCTAATGAGCACCATGTTTTTTGAAAGCTTGAATTTCAAGTCAGTGGCCCCTTCGGCGGGCTTGTTCCATATGAATTGGGTTCTTCTGAATAATAATAATAATAATAATAATAATAATAATAATAATAATAATAATAATAATAATAATAATAATAATAATAATACCGTTTGCCCTCATATTCGTACTGTTTCTCACATTTATACTATGCTTTTCTTGCAAGAATTCAACTTTCCCTAGTCTTTGCAGTTTCTCTTCAGTATTCTTAGTCAGAGTTTATAATCTGCAAACACAAGCCATTTTCACACTCTATTCATTGCCCATCTTCTTAAACAGCAACTATCCAAGTGCAGTTGGAACTTCAGAAGTTCAAGCGAAGATGCAATGCATCACTACACTAATGCTATTCTCCTTGCATTTTAATACATTTTTATCTGTTTGTTAATTTATCTGTCATTTTTTAATAAGTGAGATTTCTTCTTTTTGTATTTCCCTTCACCTTCTCTTACTTCCTAATGAACACCATATTCTTTGGAAACTTGAATTTTAGTCAGTTGACCTTGTGGGCTTTTTCCAAATGAAAAGGGTTCATCTTGTGAAGAATAATAATATTAATAATATCTACTGACCCTTCTCCGAGTTCAGGCATCACTTCAGCCATAAAAATATTAAGCAGCCGCCGAAGTATATCTTAGCTTTGTCGTAGCTCATTTGTCCATGAAACCTGTCGCCTTCCAGCCTACAAACTCTTACATGCTTCAATTCTGTCAAATAAAAAAAAAAAAAACTTTTACCATAGCATTGTCTCTCATCAGTTCTATCAGGTTTTCCGTAAGTACATGTAAGCCACATACTGCTTTTCCCTGTATTTAAAACTTCTCACTTAAACTTGAAAACTTCTCACTTAAACTTGAAAACTTCTCACATATACCTTAAAACTTCTCGCATAATTGTTTCATGACAAACCCTTGAAACACTTCCTCTTCCTTATCTTAATAATCCACACACTTTTAATCTATATGCTTAATTTTTGTCAAGTGCCTGATACCCCTTTTATTATTTACCCTTGTGCAAAGGAACGGTAGTCTAATCCATTTCCTTCAGTACCTCTCTGACATCCAGACACCCCTTGCACACCCTTGCACTATACCTTTGTCCATATTCTCTTTCTCATATTTTTCTATCCAGCCTCTCCTGTCAGTTGTTTCCTAGTGCAACTGCGAGGTTTTCCTCCTGTTACACCTTTCAGACCTTTCTACTCTCAATTTCCCTTTCAGCGCTGAATGGCCTCATAGGTCCCAACGCTAGAACTGTATTCCATTCCATTCCCATTATTGCTTGGGAAGTTTTCTTTCTTCGGCCTTTTTCATTGAACTCCGTGCCTCGTCATCGGTAATTTCTAAGTGTTTTCCACTCTTCCATTATTCAGATTTACCACTCTCTCTCTCTCTCTCTCTCTCTCTCTCTCTCTCTCTCTCTCTCTCTCTCTCTCTCTCTCTCTCTCTCTCTCCACCTTCAACAGATCTTAAAAATATCCAGTCCATTGACACAGGAGTGCATTGTCCTCTGACGCTATCACTTCATGCATAATAATAATAATAATAATAATAATAATAATAATAATAATAATAATAATAATAATAATAATAATAAATGAGTACCTTTAATTCTTAAGACCATTTGCTCACCAGCCTGTCACTCTGGTGACTTCCCTAATGAACAGTTTTTTTTTCTCATGTAGAAATTCTTATGCAGATTAAAAGATAGACAGTTATGCAGATGCAATTTTGTAAGATAAGAAATAACGTATTAAAAAAAATGTTTTTAAATAGTTCTTGGACTTTTGAAGGCCAGGTGACAAATGCAAGCACTTGTGTGGTTTTACAGGTCCATTATTATGGAGCTTGGAGTTCTGAAATGTTATTTGTATTTCGTATGTCAGTGAGCTGATGTGTGTATGTGCGTGTATGCACGCGCACACGCTCACACGCAGACACATACATGTGTATATATATACAGTGTACAGTATATATACTGTATATATATATATACATATATATCTATATCTATATATAGATATAGATATATACAGTATATATACATATATATATAATGTATACATACATACATACATGCATGCATACACGATTTCAAAGCAAGAACTTGCTACTGAACTGTTTACTCATTGGGGCTGTAAATTTGATTTTTCGTGAGATTCATGACAGAGGAATTAGTATCTGAAGGACGAATTGAGCCAGTTTTCATGTTTGTAACAGACAAGGTCGTGCTGTAGATACCTGAATTATTATTATTATTATTATTATTATTATTATTATTATTATTATTCAGTAGATGAAACCTATTCATATGGAACAAGCCCACCAAAGGGGCCAATGATTTGAAATTGAAGCTTCCAAAGAATAATAAGATGTTCATTAGGAAGAAGTAAGAGAAGGTAAAGGGAAATAGAGAAAGAAGAGATCCCACTTATCAAAAAAGAAAAAAAATAAAGAGATAAAAGTATGAAAATGCAAGAATAGTATTGCACTGAATAGTGTTTAATTAAATTTTTATGAACAGTTTTGATTATTTTTTAATTATAACGGAGTTCTGTATGCCCAGGAATCATTACAAGTTACCAAATTACAAAATTACTCATTCAGAATAAATCCCAGTTTAAGAAAAGAGAAAATTTATAAAGTTTATTTGAAAAGTGCACAAGATTTAAGAAATGGCTTAGAATTATTAATGACAATTCATTAGGCTACGCAAGGTTTTATTTTGATAAAGAAGACAGAAATGAGTAGGTAAGGATTTTTTCGAAATCGGAAATATGAAACAGCTCACTTTAGAAAGATTCATTTTGTCATATTGAAAGATTTCCATAGAATTCGTATCTGTAACAAGTTTGTGAACAATCTGTATCATATTATAATGCAGTCAGTGAAATTCCATATGTATGTTAAGGAATTTATTAAGAGAGAGTAAACCTTCCCTTGTTTCAGTGGGTTCATAACTTGCTCTGCCCGGTTGGGGGAAGTGCCGTCAGTGCACCTCACGTGGTTCGTTGTAGGCATTACTTAAGGTTCCTTGCAGCGTCCCTTCGGTTCCTTGCTACAACCTCTCTCATTTCTTTTACTGTACCACCGTTCATAATCCCTTACTTTCATCTTAATTTTCACCCTGTCCTAACAATTGATTCACAGTGCAACTGCGAGGTTTTCCTCCTGTTACACCTTTCAAACCTCCTTACGGACAGTTTCCGTTTGCAGCGCTGAATGACCTCACAGGTCTCAGCGCTTGGCCTTTTGCCCAAATTCTATATTCTATTCTATCCTGTAACTTGCTCAGAAGCAAGTCACAGTTCGTCTTTAACCCTTCGTCAATCAAAGCGTCCACTTTAGTTCCCTAACTTTATATGATCGCCGCCTCAATGGAACCGTCTTTTCACATGTCGCAGATCTAGTTTGTGCAGTGATAATTATTCTGTTCTCTTTATGGCCCAGCCGGAAGAGACTTTCACTCTTTTCAATTCTGGCTTGTTGAGTCTGGGGAAGTTGTAACAATAACATTCGCACGTGTTTGGGACATTCCTGTTGCTTTCTTTACTTTCCGGTTTGAGTGTTTCGAATGGGGAAGGTTCTTGGAAGCTTTCTTGAAAAGTCTTATTTTAATGACAGTGGAGAATGTTTGTATTTCCGTGATAGATAGCATTTGCTTATGTGGGTTTCTCGGAATTCGATGGCTTCTGCATATTCACACTGGCGCCAGGTCTCTCATGTCAACATTTCTCTCTCTCTCTCGGCGGACCCCGTTGGGGGTTAGTGCCGTCAGTGCCGTCAGTGCACCTCACGCAGTGCGCTGTAGGCATTATTTAAGGTTCTGTGCAGCGTGCCTTCGGCCCCTAGCTGCAATCCCTTTCATTCCTTTTACTGTACCGCCTTTCATATTCTCTTTCTTCCATCTTGCTATCCATCCTCTCCTAACAACTGTGTAATAGTGTAACTGCAAGGTTTTCCTCCTGTTACACCTTTCAGACCTCCTTTAATCTCAATTTCCGTTTCGCCCCTGAATGACCTCGTAGGTCCCAGCTCTTGGCCTTTAGCCTAAATTCTATATTCTGTTTTATTTTAACAGTTGTTTCATAGCAACTGCGAGGTTTTCCAGCTGTTACACCTCTCGAACCTCCTTTACTCGCAGTTTCCCTTTCAGCGTTGAATGACCTCACAGCTCCCAGCGCTAGTCTTTTGTCCTGAATTCTCTATTCCATTTCGTTCTCTCGACGGATTTACGAGTTGCTTCTGGAGCAAGAGCCAGTGCTGGCATCGGGCCAGCTTACTTCCAGCTTGAATCCCTGATACCGTTATTCAAATGAGATCTTTGTGTTTCCTGCACAAATTGTTTCATAATTTGGATCTTTCCTAGATAGTGACCCCAAGGGTTTTTTTAACCCGATATGTATCCACCTTTGCAGCGTGTTTAGTACAAGCTCGTTGGGGATGACCGTAAAAACATAAACAAAAGACTGTAAATGTCATAAAGGTAATGACCTCCAAGAATTATTAGTCCTAGATAACGACCCCCGAAAACCCTTGGGGGTCACTGTCTAGGAAAGATTTTGTAATTCTTATCATCATCTACATTCAGATATTTCGAGAGGACATGAGCTGTCACTTAATACTAATTATAAATCTTGTTGATGTATTCGTGAGGTTCAGTACTACAATTTTCATAGAAGTTATAATCCACCTGTGACCAGAATTAATAATAATAATAATAATAATAATAAATTTTATTTCGGCTCAGACCATATACATGGAATATACAAAGTAGAGACTATACAATATATACAATCTGGATGCATAAGATAACCTGATCAAAAATGATAATCGGCAATATCACACAGTTGCTGAAGAAGTAGAAAAAATAGTATTCATAATTATGATAATGAAGGTAATAATATTGAGAATAATTGTAAAAAAATATTAAAAATGAACGATCTTCTGGTTGGTCATGTAATTGAATGGCTAGATCTGAAGAATTTCAAACTTGGTGTGAGTGCATTGTAACTGACCAGTCTCGTTTCATAGTTTTTTTTTTATTTTCTTTCGTTCTTTGTTCTTAATCCATACTGAACTGCTTTCCTCATTAGGATTCGTAAGCTTGTAGCATCCTGCTTTTCAACTAGGATGGTACCTTGAATATAATAATAATAATAATAATAATAATAATAATAATAATAATAATAATAATAATAATAATAATAACGGCGCATGTAACGTACACACCAATTTATCCTAAATCTCTCTCTCTCTCTCTCTCTCTCTCTCTCTCTCTCTCTCTCTCTCTCTCTCTCAATAATAATAATAATAAATTAAAATGATGATAATAACAATAATGGCGCGTGTAATGTACACACCATCATATCTACTCTCTCTCTCTCTCTCTCTCTCTCTCTCTCTCTCTCTCTCTCTCTAAGTAAAGATAATAATAATAATAGTAATAATAATATTAATTATAATAACAACAATGGCGCGTGTAATGTACGCACCATCATATCTTAAATCTCTCTCTCTCTCTCTCTCTCTCTCTCTCTCTCTCTCTCTCTCTCTCTCTCTCTCTCTCTCTCTCTCTCTAAAGATAATAATAATAATAGTAATAAAATAGATGATAATAACAACAATGGCGCGTGTAATGTACACACCATCATATCTTAAATCTCTCTCTCTCTCTCTCTCTCTCTCTCTCTCTCTCTCTCTCTCTCTCTCTCTCTAATAATAATAATAAATTAAAATGATGATAATAACAATAATCTAATGTACACACCATCATATCCTATCTCTCTCTCTCTCTCTCTCTCTTGGTTTCGATAGAATCTAAACCTATTTTGGAACAGGGTCCTTATTAATTAAGCACAGTAGATTGGCAGGCAGTAACATATTGACTACACCACTGATCTCTCAATCAGTGACATTTGATATGGAGTCTGGTCAGTGTGTGAACGGGTTACCATCAATCAACTGCCGTTAGCGTGAGCAAGAGCTCTCGAAGGGGTGGGAGATAGTGCCATCAGTGCACCTCACGCGGTGTACTGTAGGCATTATTTAAGGTTCTTTACAGTGTTCCTTCGGCCCATAGCGGCAACCCCTTTCATTCGTTATACTATTCGTTTTACTGTACCTCCGTTCATATTCTCTTTCTTCCATCTTACCTTCCACCCTCTCTAACAGTGCGAGGTTTTCCTCCTTTTACACCTTTCAAACCTTTTTACTGTCAGTTTCCCTTTCAGGGCCGAATGACCTCGTAGGTCTCAGCGGTCGGCCTTTGGCCAAAATCCTACGTTCCAGTTCCGAGTCCAATTCCAATTCCAGTGAGCAAAGGCAACCGAATATCAAGAATCACCACTTAGAAACTTACTTCAAACCTGAGGGGTCTGAGGTTGAGAGCAGTGGTCACAATGAGACCCGAAAAATGTAATCGATTTCTTAGGAACTCACGTGAATTTCTCTCATGAAAGTCTTATAGGTTTTTCCACAATATTATATTAATAAATAAATTTAGTTCATTAGAGAGACTCTAATGTGTTCTTCAGGAGTTCTCTTCGACTGAGCCTTTTAAACGAAAGTTTCTGATCTCTCTTCGAAGTGCCTTACAAATGTCAAGGTCAACAAACAACCCCGATCCCCCCCAAAAAAAAAAAAAAAAAAATCTTAAACATTCAACAAAAGTTCTCAACAATTAAGTTCCCAAAGATGGTCTTGCTTCAGTGAGATGTAAAATAAGGTCGACTGTCGATATACTTGTGTGGAAGCTATGATTTTTTTACGTGGCGTCAGTGACCTTAGTAGCTGTGACGCCAGAAGAATCCCAGTCAGTAGTTAATTTATTTTTACGTAAAGAGGACTTGGACCAACATGAACTTGACGCTGGAAGAATCCCCCCCCCCCTTAGGGGGCGAGGTGCCGTCAGTGCACCTCATGCGGTTCACTGTAGGCATTACTTAAGGTTCTTTGTAACGTACCCTCGGCCCTCAGTTGCAATCCCTTTCGCTCCTTTTACTGTACCTCCTTTCATATTCTTTTTCTTCCATCTTACTTTCCACCCTCTTCTAACAACTGATTCATAGTGCAGCTGCGAGGTTTTCCTACTGTTCCATCTTTCAAACTTTTACTGTCAATTTTAGTTTTATTGCTGAATGACCTCATTGGTCCCAGTGCTTGGCCTTTGGCCTAAATTCTATATTAAATTCAATTCAGAAAAATCTCAGTAATTAGTTAATTTAGTTTTACGCAAAAGGGGAGGTGTACCCATAGGAACTTTTCAACGGACCTAGCCAGGGAAAGAACTCATGTCGATATGACATTATTCCTTTACTTTGTCGATATTGCAATAGACATTATTACATCGACGAGCTTGTAGCGCGCGCTGGAACCCGGCGCTGCTGTCTCCTTTATCCTCCCGATCCCCTACCTACCCCTCTCCCACCCGGGGCGCATAAACAGGTTTGCAGGGGGAGGGTAGGTATCTCCCCTACCCTCCTATTTCCCTACCTACCCCATATCTCCCCTACCCTCCTATTTCCCTACCTACCCCGCTCCAAACCGGGCGGACAAACCGATTTGCAGGAGGTAGGTGGCAGTGTTATGTCTCCCCTGCTGTCACCCGGGGGAAGACAAACAAGATCCACTCGGATTTTGTTATTACAGATAAGTCAGTGGTGAGCAAATGAGATTGAGGGTCTTGGCGTCTTCCACATATTTCGTGGCATTGAGGATATGAGGCGAATAGAGCAATAAATATATATAAATCTCAGTCAGAACCCACAATTTAATTTCGTCCTGAAGGTTTGCTGAGTCACTTAAAGAAAACGGGGATCGTGAATGTATAAATATTTACTCAGTGTATATTAAAACTAAGTTATTACGTTTTGTGCTTTTAGGTGTTAATTGATCTGTTCTTCCTGTAAAACTTAAGGTCCTTCTGAGACTGGTTCTTCTTTTGAATTGTTGTCAGGTCATGTTCAGGCAACTAGCTTCTTCTTAGCTTCATGGCGAAGAATTCTCTCTCTCTCTCTCTCTCTCTCTCTCTCTCTCTCTCTCTCTCTCTCTCTCTCTCTCTCTCTAAAACTGTGGGCGTGTGTAAATGTGTAGTCTTTTTCTTCCATAAAGGATTCACGTCCAGGCAACTTAGCGTTTTTTTATAGCATAAGTTCTTGACTTGAGCATCTTGATGGCTAGCTTTGCATATATTATTCATTCAGGTATGAAAAGGTTACGTCATTTAATTTTTGCAATTTTTATAAGTTTTTCGTACGCTTGATGGAATTTTGACAAGTTATCTTAAGATCAATATACATTTTTGTGTGGCTGATGAAGAACATGAGGAATTTTTATGTACTTGCTGCAAATTGCGACTGTGGATTTTTGCTCTGAAATATTCAATGGAGTACGCTACAATGATATGAGGAACCTGTAGTTTTTTCTATTTTTTATACCCGTTTTTATCGGGATGAGAAGAAGTAAAAACATGAGGAATTATAGCCCATTCCAGCAACAGATTGAATGAGCTGGCTTAAAAATATTATTTTCTCGTATTTATTTGTTATTCCGTTGATGATGTTTTATTTTTTCATTGATTTTATGTTGCAGATGGTCAGTGTGTCTCTTAATATTATATTGAGAAAACAAAACCATTTGGACAGAAACCTGCAAAGTATAACTGCGTGTGTGAGCACACATTTTGTGGCACTGAAACCGAATAAATAAAATCTTAAAGAAGGAAAAAGGAAATAGCTTTCCTGAATATTAAAAATAACTCTCACCAGGAGAATAGTGTAGGTGGCGCTCTTCAATTAGCCTTGATATCTGTGACAAGAAAATATTTCTCGCGACTTAAAACTGTTAAAGATTTCCCTCGGGGCGTCGGATGATGAAGAGAAACATTTGTTATTATTATTATTATTATTATTATTATTATTATTATTATTATTATTATTATTATTATTATTATTATTACGATGATAATAATAATAGAACCCTTTAATTTGATAAGCTTCCGTAGTATATAAGGCTGAAGAACAAGACAATAATCCATAACTGTTAAATACAAGTAAAAATGCGCTGAAGTTTCTTTGGCGCAATCGAGTTTTCTGTATAGCCGCTACAGCGTATAATCAAGGCCACCGAAAATAGTTCTATCTTTCTGTGGTCTCGGTATAATGCTGTATGAGCCGCGGCCCAAGAAACTTTTACCACGGCCCGGTGGTGGCCTATCCACTATCGTTGCCAGAAGCTCGATTATGGCTAACTATAACCGTATATAAAATAAAAACTACTGAGGCTAGAGGGCTGCAATTTGGTATGTTTGATGATTGGAGGGTGGATGATTAACACGCTAATTTGCAGCCCTCTAGCCTCAGTAGTTTTTAAGATCGGAGGGCGGACAGAAAAAGTGTGGACGGACAGACAAATAGCCATCTCGATAGCTTTCTTTTCCAGACAACTAAAAATGAATGAATGATCTTATGAAACTCGTTACTGCTTACCTTAAACTTAAGGGGATCGGCATTGATAATGCTGTCAAGTCGACCATGCTGTTACATAAATTGCCGAGTGAACTTCATAACAAACGATCTTGATGGGGCGCGCTACGCTGCGCTGGAACCGGGCGCTGCCCGGCATGTCTCCCCTACCTACCCTGCCCACCACCTGGGGCGGACAAACGGGTTTCGAGGAGGAGGGTGGATGTGTCATGTCTCCAATACCCTCCCGATCCCCTACTTACCCTGCCCCCACCTGGGGATGGACAAACAGGTTTGCGAGAGGAGGGTGGAGGTGGCATGTCTCCCATACCCTCCCGATCGCCTACCTACCCTGCCCCCAACCGGGATGGACAAACAGGTTTGCTTGAGGAGGGTGGATGTGGCATGTCTCCCCTACCCTCCCGATCCCCGCCCCCACCAGGTCTGACAAACATGTTTGTAGGAGGTGGATGTGTCATCTCCCCGATCCCACGCCCCCACCAGGGCGGACAAACAGGTTTGCAGGAGGAGGGTGGATGTGTCATGTTTCCCCTACCCTCCCGATGTTTGCAGGAGGAGGGTGGATGTGTCATGTCTCCCCTACCCTCCTGATCCCCTACCTACTCCGCTCCCACCTGGGACGGACAAACAAGAAGGATCCACGCGGATGTTATAATAGATGGGGGTATACTGCTCAGTAGCGTATCAACAATGTATGGATATGGATGTGGCACAGAATTTGTAGCAGTGGATGTTGAATAAAATTCTTAAGTAATTGAGCCAGGTATAGAAATGGATACAGGGATAAAATTGATTGAAATGGTACTGGGTGAAATCCATTATAATAAATGCAGGATAAAATTTATACTAATGGATACAGCATATAATTTAACTGATGGAAATGGGTACGCTAGGAATTGAATATTAATGGATGCAGGATCAAATGAGCAGTAATATATACGGTACAGCGTTAAATTCCGCAGACACTCAGCTGCAGTAGACAAGTAATCTCCGTAGCGGGCAGTGCCACTATGGTGCACCTCACGTGGTGCATTGTAGGCATTAGTTAAGGGTATTTGCAGTGTCCCTTCGGCCCCTAGCTGCAACCTCTTTCATTCCTTTTACTGTACCTCCGTTCATATTCTTTTTCTTCCATATGACTTTCCACCCTCTCCTAACAGTTGTTGCATAGTGCGGCTGCGAGGTTATCCTCCTGTTACACCTTTCAAACCTTCTCACTGTCAAGTTCCGTTTCAGCGCTGAATGACCTCATAGGTCGCAGCACTTGGCCTTTGGCCCAAATCCCATATTCTAGACAAGTCATCGAATAACCCGAGCTGGGAACGAGACGGAAAATAACTCCCCGGTTTCTGGGCAAAATATTTTGCAAGTGTTTACACAAACATCTGACGTTGTGGTTGGCATCAGTCGGCGGGGAAAACATCCCCGCAAAAAAAAAAAAAACATCTCCACCAGTATCGAGGCAGAACCGCTTTCGGCCTTCCAAGACATCGCGAGTTGTCGGAACCTCTGATGAATTATATGTTTACGAGGGCGACCAACTCTTCTCTTCTCGTCGAGGACGACCTATACCGGGTCCCTTGACGTCAGAGCCCCTTCCTCCTCCTCCTCCTCCTCCTCCTCCTCCTCCTCCTCCTCCTCCTCCTCCTCCTCCTCCTCCTCCTCCTCCTCACCTATTGCCAAGTCTGTTTAAGATATCAAGATGGGGAAATGAAATTGGGGTTAGAAAGGAAAAAACGGTCAGTGCTGTGCTTGGGTGTGTCCCCGGGTATATAGTTAGCTGCATAGTTTTCCTTACAGATTCATGTTTATGGAAATATAGTTCTTTCAAATTTATCTATTATTTATATACTTCATAGCAGTTTGGAAGTTAATAATTTTCTTCTTTCAGTCAAGCTGGCTGAACTAGTTTTCTGTTTCAGCTTGTAGCTTGGAAAGCTTAAATGTCCAAAATTTTAATGAAAATGTTTATATTCTTATTTTTGGTTTTGGAAACCATTATAATGGTCTGACGTTTCTTAGTTTTATCAGTTCTGTTATCAGCATCTCAAGTGGTGCACTGTAGGCACTATTTAAGGTTATTGTCAGTGTCCCTTCGGCCCCTAGCTGCAACCCCTTTCATTCCTTTGTTCCTCCGTCCAAATTCTGTTTCTTCCAATACTTCCCACCCCCTCTCAACAATTTTCATATTGCAACTGCGAGGTTTTCCTCCTGCCACACCTTTCAAACCTTTTAACTGTCAGTTTCCGTTTCAGCTCTGAATGACATAAGCCCAGCGTTGGCCTTTGGCCAGAATTCAATATTGTATTCCTCTTGAGGCAGTAAATGCAAAAAAAGTCAAACCAGCACGTAACCTTCAATACGTGTAATCGTATTAGACCACTAACGAGACCATCAGATCTTCCTCGAAGACCTTAAAAGATGTAGATTCCTATCCTTGCCTGTTGACTTGGTAGTGCTGATACAACCTGTCTCTCCAGTCCGGTCAGTCCATCGGCGTTCCTACCTAGCTCATCACTTTTACTGATCTGCATTCCTGTTCGGTGATTAGATAATAGGATTTTTGTCTTTTATTATTATTATTATTATTATTATTATTATTATTATTATTATTATTATTATTCAGAAGGTGAACCCAATTCATACGGAACAAGCCCACAAAAGGGGCCTTTGACTTGAAATTCAAGCTTCCAAAGGATATTATTATTATTATTATTATTATTATTATTATTATTATTATTATTATTATTATTATTATTATTATTATTATTATTCAGAAGATGAAGAATCCTATTCATATGGAACAAGCCCACAAAAGGGGCCACTGACTTGAAATTCAAGCTTCCAAAGGATATTATTATTATTATTATTATTATTATTATTATTATTATTATTATTATTATTATTATTATTATTATTCAGAGGAGGGACCCTATTCACATGGAACAAGCCCACAAAAGGGGCCATTGACTTGAAATTCAAGCTTCCAAAGGATATTATTATTATTATTATTATTATTATTATTATTATTATTATTATTATTATTATTATTATTATTATTATTCAGGAGATGAACCCTATTCACATGGAACAAGCCCACCAAAGGGGCCATTGACATGAAATTCAAGCTTTCGAAGATTATTATTATTATTATTATTATTATTATTATTATTATTATTATTATTATTATTATTATTATTATTATTATTATTATTTTGATTTAGGATATGAACCCTATTCACATGGAACAAGCCCACAAAAGGAGCCATTGACTTGAAATTCAACCTTCCAAAGAATATGGTGCTCATTATGAAGAAAGAGAAGATAAAGGGAAATACCTGTGTCTTTCCTTATACATTCATCCTCCACTTTTGATTGAATTGGGAAGGTTCGAAAGCATTCCAAATATTAGAGATTTCAGAAAGTCAATATATTAGTAAGAAATATGCCGTAGATTATTCGGAATTATTAACTTTGGCCGAGTATTGGAGGAAAATCTTTCTGCTAGCTTGAAGCTTGAAAACATTTAATTATATATATATATATATATATATATATATATATATATATATATATATATATATATATATACATATATACAGGGTGTCCGTAAAGTCTCTTTACAATTTAAAAAATACAGTAGAAAGGCAAGTGAACAGACAAACGTGGAAATAAATACAAAATGAGGAGTAGACATCGAAGTTTTTTGCTTCATTTAATACACCTCTATGTGGGCACCATCAGTTGCACAAAGCACATCAAGGCGGTACTCGATTTCTTGCCACGTTTGTTTTACCATAGCCTCATCAGTGGTGGCAATGGCATCCGTGATCTTTTGCCTGAGATCAGTGATGTCCTGTATCTTTGTTAGACACATGATATCTTTAACATAACCCCGTAGAAAGAAGTCTGGGGGAGTGATATCTGGTGAAGGAGGTGGCCAGGGAATTGAGCCATCCCTTCCAATCCACAGGTCTGGAAATGTTTGATTTAGGAACCAAAAAAACATGCAGTCCCCAACGTGGTGGTGCACCATCTTGCTGGAAAATGATGGTTGGTTGAAGTTCATCTAGTTGAGGTGCCACGTATTCAGTCAAAAGGTCAAGGTTAACATTTGCAGTACTTGATGTCTTGTTGAAGAAAAATGGACCAATGATTCGACTGCACATGATCCCACACCACACATTCACCTTTGGACTGTCTCAGTGAAGTTCCCTATTCACAAGGGGATGTTCTGATCCCCAGATTCTCACATTGTGTGTGTTCAGTTTCCATGAAAAATGAAAGGTTGCCTCATCACTAAAAACAAACTTGGTTGAGGAACATTTCATCCTCAGAAATTCGTTCCAGCTTGTTAACTGTGAACTCTTTTCATCATGTTTTATCATTTGGCTTGAGTGCCTGTAGGATTTGCACTTTGTAAGCGTACAATCGCAAGGTCTTGTGGTAGCTGTAAGTGTCTGGCAGCAGTACAGATGGACTTTGTAGGAGAACGATCAAAGGCTTGTCTTACATGATGGATGTTTTCTTCAGAAGTTCTTGGTCGTCCACTCCTCCCATTATCAAACAATGTCCCTAATTGACGGACGTGACAGTGGATCTCTTCCATACTTAGTTCTGTAGTTTCACCGAGTCTGTGTACGCGATTTTGTTTCAATAAACCATGACACACACTGTGTACCTTTTCTTGAGGAGTAGCCATTTTTTAGGGGTTCATTTAATAGTACCTCTTTCATCGACAGGGTACCTGAAATACACAAATGCAATGTGATTAAAAACCTTGATAACTACTGAGTACATAAAACAAATCTGATTAAGATATCTCATTAATGGCTTTTGTAATATATTTTTTTAAATTGTAAAGAGGCTTTATGGACACCCCGTTTATGAATATATATATATATATATATGTGTGTGTATTTATATATATATATATATACACACTCACTTACAACATATATGTGTGCGCGTGCGCGCGTGCACGTACGTCATTGAGTTTAAGGCCGGGATTTTGCAAGAAAGCCCACTGATTTTGAGCACCTAGCATGAAGGTAAATGTAAATGACCCTAATATTTCACTTTATATTAAAAATTTCAACTTATCTTTGCTAATTCCAACCGGTTGGGAGAGGGCAGAACTTTTATTTTTGTTAATTTTGGTGACTTCATTCACCCTTCCTGCATATGCCATCAGTAAAAGCCGTCTGAGTAGGGCATTTCTCAGGTGTGGGTGTAATTTATTACCAAAGTCAGACTTGGTAGTTTTTAATAGCAAATGCTAGAGAGAGAGAGAGAGAGAGAGAGAGAGAGAGAGAGAGAGAGAGAGAGAGCTTGTTTTTAAAACAGGAAGTTTGGGATAAAAGATTAAGTGAACGAGAGATAAGGGAAAATATGAATTATGATATTGTCAGATAGAGTGAAAAAACCTAGTATCAGGGTAATGCCGTCAGTGCATCTCATGCGGGGTGCACTGTAGGCATTACTTAAGGTTCTTTGCAGTGTCCCTTCGGCCCCTAGCTGCAACCCCTTTCATTCTTATTACTGTACCTCCTTTCATATTCTCTTTCTTCCATCTTACTTTCCACCCTCTCCTTACAATTGATTCATAGTGCAACTGCGAGGTTTTCCTCCCGTTACACCTTTCAAACCTTTTACTGTCAATTGCCGTTTCAGTGTTGAATGACCTCATGGGTCCCAGCGCTTGGCCTTTGACCTAAATTCTATTTTCTGTTCTGTTCTTACCAGTTTTCTGTAGATCTTTTTTTTTCTGCGCAACTGGTCGGATCTGATTCCATGAGCGTTCAACCACACTCACTGGCCGCCTTTGTGCTAGGGTCTATGTTGGCAAAAGGTCGGCCTTACCTGAACCTACAAACAAACCAGCCTCTGTTTCATTGACACGAAGATTTCGGCTGGCGGGTAACCATTTTTAACATTCCCAGGTCACACTTATTCGGTGGACATTGATGCACTTAACCTCTGTGAATCCTAACCCTTGGAATTTCTCGTTATGGAGACTCTTCCCTTATGCTGCCGAAATTTGACATTCTGTCACTTCTTCTGTTTTCCCTTAATCTAGAATATACATATATAATATGCAAATATATATATATACACACACATATATATGTGTGTGTGTGTGTATTGCGTTGGGTTGCCCATCTCATAGGCTACTGGAAAAATAAAAAACCTGAAGAACAAAATGCTTTACAATTTATGTTTAATGCTTCTAAATACTTTACTTACTGTATATACCTACAACTTAGATATCACATTCGCTCAATCTGACGCGCAGATATGTGTGTGCAACTTCACATGCAAATAATATATCTTTATAACCTGGTGTACAATAGTATATTGTATGCATACGGGTATATACAAATTTAATACATAACTTTGCAGAGTTGCAAGTTTGCAAGTGAGTTGTGCGCATGTAAACAATCTCATCAGCCCTGACTGTAAACGCAAACAGCTTCTTGTATGCGCGCTTAACATGCCATTATCCTCCTGAAGACACTACTTGCGCAGCTTATATGTATGAATTCATCTGCATTCAAAACTCTGTATTTGGGTAAAGTTTCCTTGTACTGATGGCGAAGAGCGTGTTGCTTAAAATTCGCCACGCAGATGGCCCTGCTCTGGACAACCTGTTGTTGACATGACAGCGTCTGGATCCACGGCAAGAGGCGGTGGCGATTGGCACATTTCTCGCGTGCAAAAATCCACATTCACATAATCGAGTTCGTGGTGCAGTGTAGGCAATGCTTAAGGTTCTTTGCAGCGTGCCTTCTTAGGCCCCTATCTGCAACCCCTTTCGTTTCTTTTGCTGTACCTCCTTTTACATTCTCTTTCTTCCATCTTGCTGTCCTTAACCCCTTCCTATCAGCTGATTCATAGTGGAGCTGCGAGGTTTTCCTCCTGTTACAACTTTCAAACCTTCTTACTGTCAATTTCCGTTTCAGCGCTGAATGACCTCATAGGTCCTATTGCTTGGCCTTTGGCCTAAATTCTATATTCAATTCAGTTCATAATTGAGTTCATGGGCTTACAATCTGCTGGTTGCATGTGACTGTGGATGTCAAATTCAAATCAAAGGAAATTATAATCAAATCATTAGCACTGGGTATTTTTCAAATTGGACGATGTGGATGCAGTTGAATCTGTATTTTCGAAGTTCTTGTGAAAGTGGGAATCAGCAGACCTTGTGTATCTTTATTTATGCTGTAGTGTCTCTGTCCATAGATACCAAAAAGTTTCATTGAAACTCTTATTTTTGCTTTGTGTTCAGAAATAGCCAATTAATTTTTAGTTTTCTGTAAAAGAAAACTATTATGGAGATGGCTATTTGTCTGTCCGTCCGCACTTTTTCTGCCCGCCTTCAGATTACTGAGGCTAGAGGCCTGAAAATTGATATGTTGATTATCCACCTTCCAATCATCAAACATACCAAATTGCAGCCCTCTAGCCTCAGCAGTTTTCATTTTATTTAAGGTTAAAGTTAGCCATGATCGTGCGTCTGGCTGGGAGTTTCACGGGCCGTAGCTGAGAGTTTCATACAGCATTATACGCTGTACAGAAAAGTCGATTGCTCCAAAGAAACTTTGGCTCGTTTTTTACTTGTTTTCAATTAACCCCTCTTCAAGATGCAAATCTACTAAGGCTTATATGCATGTTAATTACATGTTCTTATAGAGACAGAGCATGACTCCAAATTATTTTGTAGATTTTTTGGTGGCGCAGAATGTAACAAAATTAAATATTTTTATATTCTTTGTTGTTCTTAAACCCTGTATTGGATAGTCGGTTTTGCTTTTAATTTTTAAGCTGCTGGGCGATCGACAAGTTTGCCTGTGCTTGTGAGTTTCTTTCGTGTTTGTTGGTTCATGGTGTTGATGTTTTACTTGTAACACACCACCTACCTCCTCTCTCTCTCTCTCTCTCTCTCTCTCTCTCTCTCTCTCTCTCTCTCTCTCTCTCTCTCTCTCTCTCATATGTCCCCAAGATGCTTAACGCAATCGGGCCGCCTGACCAAACTCACACAGAATCTGCCGAGGCGAAATCGAGCCGCCTGGGACGTTCATTACCGAAATAAGTAGGGCCTCGTTTTTACCAACTTCCCCCGAGATAACTTCAGTCACGGAAGCGGGCATTTGGCGGCACACTGCCTTACTTGCCAAATGCCCCATTTGCTGACGGCCCCGTAATTGACTGCCTAAACGACCCACATGATGGTAACGTATAATCACTGGAGTGCGATGGCGTGCGATTTCTTCTTGGTGTCGTTTTCTGAATGATTAAGGGACGTAGAAATGTCCGGCTTATTAATGGTTCGCATTTGTCGATCGGCTTCTTGAATGGTTCATTCAACACTTGGGTTTGGGAAGGGGGGAAACGCTTGTGTGCTTTGCTCTGACTTTGTTAGATGTTTTTGCATTCTGGATGATGGCTTGAGAAGTGGATGTTCATCGCCTCCTCTGGGGAGGTGTGGGGAAACTGGTGGCCTGTGTTCGTTTGAGAGACTTTTAGAGGAAATTATGGCTCTGGTTAATGAGTGTTAATTGGTTTGGTGATGGCGCTAGTCTGCTTTTTTCCGATGAATTCCCAGGTAGTCTTTATTAAACCTCGATATACATACATACATTTGAGGAATTCTCAGGTAGTCGTTAATAAACCTCGATATACATACATACGTTTGAGGAATTCTCAGGTAGTCTTTATTAAACCTCGATATACATACATACATTTGAGGAATTCTCAGGTAGTCGTTAATAAACCTAGATATACATACATACATACATTCGAGGAATTTCCAGGTAGTCGATAATAAACCTAGATATACATACATACATTTGAGGAATTCCCAGGTAGTCGATAATAAACCTGGATATAAATACATACATTTGAGGAATTCTTAGGTAGTCGATAATAAACCTAGATATACATACATCTGAGGAAAGTCTTTAATAAACCTCGATATACATACATACATTTGAGGTATTCGTTAATAATAAACCTAGATATAAATACATACATTTGAGGAATTCCTAGGTAGTCGATAATAAACCTAGATATACATACATCTGAGGAATTCCTAGGTAGTCGATAATAAACCTAGATATAAATACATACATTTGAGGAATTCCCAGGTAGTCGATAATAAACCTAGATATAAATACATACATTTGAGGAATTCCTAGGTATTCGATAATAAACCTAGATATACATACATCTGAGGATAATAAAATTCCTAGGTAGTCTTTAATAATAAACCTAGGATCGATAAATACATACATCTGAGGAATTCCTAGGTAGTCGATAATAAACCTGGATATAAATACATACATTTGAGGAATTCTTAGGTAGTCGATAATAAACCTAGATATAAATACACACATTTGAGAATTCATTTGAGGAATTCTGGTAAAGTCGATAATAAACCTAGATATACATACATCTGAGGAATTCTCAGGTAGTCGTAATCGATAATAAACCTGGATATAAATACATACATCGTTTGAGGAATTCCTAGGTAGTCGATAATAAACCTAGATATACATACATCTGAGGAATTCCTAGGTAGTCGATAATAAACCTGGATATAAATACATACATTTGAGAATTCTCAGAATTAAACCTAGGTTTGAGTCGTCTTTATTAAATAATAAACCTGAGATATCGTTAATAAAAATACATACATTTGAGGAATTCCAGGTAGTCTTTAATAAACTCGATAGATATAAAACATCGATAGTCGTTAATAAACCTAGATATACATACATCTGAGGAATTCTCAGGTAGTCGATAATAAACCTAGATATAAATACATACATTGAGGAATTCCCAGGTAGTCGATAATAAACCTAGATATACATACATACATTTGAGGAATTCCCAGGTAGTCGATAATAAACCTAGATATACATACATACATTTGAGGAATTCCCAGGTAGTCGATAATAAACCTAGATATACATACATCTGATACATTTGAATTCCCAGGTAGTCGATAGTCTTTAATAAACCTAGATATACATACATACATGAGGAATTTACATAATAAACCTCTGAGGAATTCCCAGGTAGTCGATAATAAATAGATATAAATACATACATTTGAGAATCCCAGGTAGTCGATAATAAACCTAGATATAAATACATACATCTGAGGAATTCCTAGGTAGTCGATAATAAACCTAGATATACATACATACATCTGAGGAATTCCTAGTTAGTCGATAATAAACCTAGATATAAATACATACATTTGAGGAATTCCCTAGGATATTCGATAATAAACCTAGATATAAATACATACATTTGAGGAATTCCTAGATAATAAACCTAGTAGGTAGTCGATAATAAACCTAGATATAAATACATACATCTGAGGAATTCCCAGGTAGTCGATAATAAACCTAGATAATACATACATACATTTGAGATAATAAACCTAGAATTCCCAGGTATTCGATAATAAACCTAGATATACATACATCTGAGGAATTCCCAGGTAGTCGATAATAAACCTAGATATACATACATCTGAGGAATTCCTAGGTAGTCGATAATAAACCTAGATATACATACATCTGAGGAATTCCCAGGTAGTCGATAATAAACCTAGATATAAATACACACATTTGAGGAATTCCCAGGTAGTCGATAATAAACCTAGATATACATACATCTGAGGAATTCCCAGGTAGTCGATAATAAACCTAGATATACATACATCTGAGGAATTCCTAGGTATTCGATAATAAACCTAGATATAAATACATACATCTGAGGAATTCCCAGGTAGTCGATAATAAACCTAGATATAAATACACACATTTGAGGAAGGAATTTCCCAGGTAGTCGATAATAAACCTAGATATAAATACATACATCTGAGGAATTCCTAGATATAAATACATACATCTGTAGTCGATATAATAAACCTAGATATACATACATCTGAGGAATTCCTAGTTAGTCGATAATAAACCTAGATATATAATACATTTGAGGAATTCCTAGGTAGTCGATAATAATCCTAGATATAAATACATACATCTGAGGAATTCCTAGGTATTCGATAATAAACCTAGATATAAATACATACATCTGAGGAATTCCTAGGTAGTCGATAATAAACCTAGATATACATACATCTGAGGAATTCCTAGGTAGTCGATAATAAACCTAGATATAAATACACACATTTGAGGAATTCCCAGGTATTCGATAATAAACCTAGATATAAATACATACATCTGAGGAATTCCCAGGTAGTCGATAATAAACCTAGATATAAAGGTACACACATTTGAGGAATTCCCAGGTAGTCGATAATAAACCTAGATATAAATACATACATCTGAGGCATTCCCAGGTAGTCGATAATAAACCTAGATATACATACATATAGATATACATACATACATTTGAGGAATTCCTAGGTAGTCGATAATAAACCTAGATATAAATACACACATTTGAGGAATTCCCAGGTAGTCGATAATAAACCTAGATATAAATACATACATCTGAGGCATTCCCAGGTAGTCGATAATAAACCTAGATATAAATACATACATCTGAGGAATTCCTAGGTAGTCGATAATAAACCTAGATATATACATACATCTGAGGAATTCCTAGGTAGTCGATAATAAACCTAGATATAAATACACACATTTGAGGAATTCCCAGGTAGTCGATAATAAACCTAGATATAAATACATACATCTGAGGAATTCCTAGGTAGTCGGTAATAAACCTAGATATACATACATCTGAGGAATTCCTAGGTAGTCGATAATAAACCTAGATATAAATACATACATTTGAGGAATTCCCAGGTAGTCGATAATAAACCTAGATATAAATACACACATTTGAGGAATTCCCAGGTAGTCGATAATAAACCTAGATATAAATACATACATCTGAGGCATTCCCAGGTAGTCGATAATAAACCTAGATATAAATACATACATCTGAGGAATTCCTAGGTAGTCGATAATAAACCTAGATATACATACATCTGAGGAATTCCTAGGTAGTCGATAATAAACCTAGATATAAATACACACATTTGAGGAATTCCCAGGTAGTCGATAATAAACCTAGATATAAATACATACATCTGAGGCATTCCCAGGTAGTCGATAATAAACCTAGATATAAATACATACATCTGAGGAATTCCTAGGTAGTCGATAATAAACCTAGATATAAATACATACATCTGAGGAATTCCTAGGTAGTCGACAATAAACCTAGATATAAATACATACATCTGAGGAATTCCCAGGTAGTCGATAATAAACCTAGATATAAATACATACATCTGAGGAATTCCCAGGTAGTCGATAATAAACCTAGATATAAATACACACATTTGAGGAATTCCCAGGTAGTCGATAATAAACCTAGATATAAATACATACATCTGAGGAATTCCCAGGTAGTCGATAATAAACCTAGATATAAATACATACATTTGAGGAATTCCCAGGTAGTCGATAATAAACCTAGATATAAATACACACATTTGAGGAATTCCCAGGTAGTCGATAATAAACCTGGATATAAATACACACATTTGAGGAATTCCCAGATAGTCGATAATAAACCTAGATATAAATACATACATCTGAGGAATTCCTAGGTAGGCGATAATAAACCTAGATATAAATACACACATTTGAGGAATTCCCAGATAGTCGATAATAAACCTAGATATAAATACATACATCTGAGGAATTCCCAGGTAGTCGATAATAAACCTAGATATACATCCATCTGAGGAATTCCCAGGTAGTCGATAATAAACCTAGATATAAATACATACATCTGAGGAATTCCCAGGTAGTCGATAATAAACCTAGATATAAATACACACATTTGAGGAATTCCCAGGTAGTCGATAATAAACCTAGATATAAATACACACATTTGAGGAATTCCCAGATATTCGATAATAAACCTAGATATACATCCATCTGAGGAATTCCCAGGTAGTCGATAATAAACCTAGATATAAATACATACATCTGAGGAATTCCCAGATAGTCGATAATAAACCTAGATATAAATACATACATTTGAGGAATTCCCTGAGGAATTCCCAGGTAGTCGATAATAAACCTAGATATAAATACACACATTTGAGGAATTCCCAGGTAGTCGATAATAAACCTAGATATAAATACACACATTTGAGGAATTCCCAGATATTCGATAATAAACCTAGATATACATCCATCTGAGGAATTCCCAGGTAGTCGATAATAAACCTAGATATAAATACATACATCTGAGGAATTCCCAGGTAGTCGATAATAAACCTAGATATACATACATACATCTGAGGAATTCCTAGGTAGTCGATAATAAACCTAGATATACATACATACATCTGAGGAATTCCCAGGTAGTCGATAATAAACCTAGATATACATACATACATCTGAGGAATTCCTAGGTAGTCGATAATAAACCTAGATATACATACATACATTTGAGGAATTCCTAGGTAGTCGATAATAAACCTAGATATACATACATACATTTGAGGAATTCCTAGGTAGTCGATAATTTAGGAAACCTAGATATAAATACACACATTTGAGAGGAATTCCCAGGTAGTCGATAATAAACCTAGATATACATACATACATTTGAGGAATTCCCAGCTAGTCGATAATAAACCTAGATATGCATACATCTGAGGAATTCCTAGGTAGTCGATAATAAACCTAGATATAAATACACACATTTGAGGAATTCCCAGCTAGTCGATAATAAACCTAGATATACATACATACATTTGAGGAATTCCTAGGTAGTCGATAATATACCTAGATATACTCACATACTTTTGAGGAATTCCTAGGTAGTCGATAATAAACCTAGGTATCCACGCATACACATATATACAGACATACATTTGAGGAAATCCCAGTTAGTCGTTAGTAAACCTAAATATACACACACATGCATACATACATTTGAGATTTCCGAGATAGGCATACAAGCATACATGCATACATACACATTTGGGGAATCCCTAGGCTGTCGTAATAAACCTACATTAGATGCGAACTTAGGTCATACATACATATATGCATACATGCATACGTAGGCCTGCATATATTTATGTGGTTAATATTCTCCTTCTTCACGCTAGGTTATGCGCTCCTAGAACGGATTCCTTTCACGCAGAAGCCAAAGCCTTCGATGGCACTCGATGTACTAAAATACCCAGACGATAAGTGCAAGAAAAAAAAAAAAAAAAAGAAGGACGCTGTGTGGCCTAATTACCTGACACTAATATTCTCGGAATTGGCCAGGAGCCAACGTGCATACCTTCCCGAAAAGGGTCTAGAGAGAGAGAGAGAGAGAGAGAGAGTTCTCTGTGATTGATATTTGTCGAATGCTGAGAGAGAGAGAGAGAGAGAGAGAGAGAGAGAGGTTCTTTGTGATTGATATTTCTCGAATGCAGAGAGAGAGAAAGAGAAAAAGAGGGTGTTCTTTGTGATTGATATTTCCCGAATGCTGAGAGAGAGAGTGTTTTCTGTGATTGATATTTCTCGAATGCTGAAAGAGAGAGAGAGAGAGAGAGGGTGTTCTCTGTGATTGATATTTCTCGAATGCTGAAGAGAGAGAGAGAGAGAGAGAGAGAGAGAGAGAGAGAGAGAGAGAGAGAGAGAGAGAAAGGTGGTCTGTGATTGGTATTTCCCGAATGCTGAGAGAGAGAGAGAGAGAGGGTGTTCTCTGTGATTGATATTTCTGGAAGAGAGAGAGAGAGAGAGAGAGAGAGAGAGAGATTTTCTGTGATTGATATTTTTCAAATGCTGGAAGAGAGAGAGAGAGAGAGAGAGAGAGAGAGAGAGAGAGAGAGAGAGAGAGAGAGAGAGAGGCTCTGTGATTGGTATTTCTCGAATGCAGAGAGAGAGAGAGAGAGAGAGAGAGAGAGAGAGAGAGAGAGAGAGAGAGAAGCTTCCCAGGTATCTATTTTTTGACGTAGAAAAGCATCCTTATCAGTTTTACCATTCGCACGAGAGAGAGAGAGAGAGAGAGAGAGAGAGAGAGAGAGAGAGAGAGAGAGAGAGAGAGAGAGAGAAGCTCCGTGATTGATATTCCTCGAATGCTGATTCACTCTTCTTTCATGACTTGCGTCAGCTCAGGTTTTAAGATTTCGTGACCCAGATGCTGATTTAGGAATTTTTTTTTTTTTCAGTGGCTCCACCATCGCTGTAACATAAAAATCATTTTAGTTTTCTGCAAAAGACGACTATTGTGTCGGCTTTGTCTGTCCGTCCGCACTTTTTTCTGTCCGCACTTTTTCTTTCCGCCCTCAGATCTTAAAATCTATTAAGGCTAGAGGGCTGCAAATTGGTATGTTGATCATTCACCCTCCAATCATCAAACATACCAAATTGCAGCCCTCTAGCCATAGTAGTTTTTATTTTATTTAAGTCTAAAGTTAGCCATAATCGTGCGTCCTGCAACGATATAGGCCAGGCCACCGCCGGGCAGTGGTTAAAATTTCATGGGCCGCTGCTCATACAGCATTATACCGAGACCACCGAAATACAGATCTAATTTTGGTGGCCGTGGTTATACGCTGTACAGAAAACTCGATTTTCTTCGGCGCATTTTTTACTTGTTTTATCATTTTATTTAATGTATGTAGACAGTGTGTGTGTTATTGTCTCTACTTCGTATATTCCATGTGAATGGCCTTGAGCTGAAATAAAAAAATATTATTATTATTATTATTATTATTATTATTATTATTATTATTATTATTATTATTATTATTATTATGTATCCTGAGGTACGGAGTGATGGATGCCAGTTGTTGTTGATTCCTTCTATTAGTCATCACCTCAGGTCACGTCATGATTAGTTTTTGGCCAAATGGTTATTTTATGACTCTCTCTCTCTCTCTCTCTCTCTCTCTCTCTCTCTCTCTCTCTCTCTCTCTCTCTCGTGAATGGTAAAACTAATAAGGCTGCCTTTCTACGTGCAATAAGACAGATACCAGAGAATCTCTCTCTCTCTCTCTCTCTCTCTCTCTCTCTCTCTCTCTCTCTCTCTCTCTCTCTCTCTCTCTCTCTCTGCATGTTGATATCTTCAAATGAATCACAGGCACGGCGTTAAAGAGTCAGGAACGCAAATAGAGATATTTGTAGCAAAGATAGAAACGACATTGTCAGCTTTAATTTTATGTAAATAAATGCAACTTGGGAAAAACTAACACACGTTTTGAATGAAACCAAATAATGAAAGTGTGAATAATTGAGTCATGGAGACTTTGGTGGCTAAGTGCAGTTTTTTTGTGTGTGTAATTTTAATTTTGACGAGAAATAAACTCTTGTCGATCACTCCGAATATCGAGACCAAAACGAAATGTGTGTCAGAGAAACTGTTCATTCAACTGTCAGTTCCCGTAGGGGGTTGGGGATATTGACGTCTGTGCACCTCATGCGGGCCACTGTAGGCGTTACTTAAGGTTCTTTGCAGCGTCCCTTCGGCCCCTAGCTGCAACCCCTTTCATTCCTTTTACTGTACCTCCGTTCATACTTTCTTCCACCCTCTCCTAACAGTTGTTTCATAGTGCAACTGCCAGGTTTTCCTCCTGTTACACCTTTCAAACCTTTTACTGTCAATCTCCCTTTCAGCGCTGAATGACCTCATAGGTCCCAGTGCTTGGGCCTTTGGCCATTATTCTACGTTCCATCCCAACGGTCAGCAGAGTTCTAACAAAAATAAAAATGTTCCTTAAATAGCCAAGGAAAATGTATAATAAACGTGGCTGATTTCTCCAGCTGGGGTTAATGGAAACACTCCATTTATTGCCAAAATAGATTGTGGCCCCATTGACCTACAACTTACTCCTGAAGTAAAACGTAGAACTTGGTGGGTTTTAATCGTTCTCCAAGTATTTCCGTAACAGATATTTACCTAAAGTGACGTATCAACATCGCAAATTTCTCACCCCTTGCTTCCGCCTCTCCATAATAAGCTAATTGATTTCGAAGATTGGTAGATCCAAGTTCCTGTATTCTCAATGACTGATTCCCCTGATTCTCCCCAAACCCTATATTCATCCAGCCCCTTAGGGGGAGGGGGTTGGCTAGAGTGCCGTCAGTGCACCTCAAGCGTTACTTAAGGGTCTTTACAGCGTCTCTCCCGTGGCCCCTAGGTGCAACTTCTTTCCTTCCTTTTACTGTACCTCCGTTCACATTCTTTCTTTCGTCTGACTTTCCATCCTCTCTAACAGTTGTCCGACAGTGTCGATTTCCCTTTTCAGCGGTGAATGACCTCATAGGTCCCAGCGCTTGGCTTTGGTCTCAAATTCTATATTCTGTTTTATTCTGTATTTATCCAAGGGAGAAGTCTTATTAATTTCACAATCTAATCTTGACAGCATGGGGGCTAAGTGGTACTCATTCTTACCATAGCCCATGGATTCGAATCTCGGTACGGAAGGAATGATTGCATTTTCACATGTTTCGTATCTGGATTCAAGTTGCGTAGCGATAATCCTATTCAGACCTTTTTGCTGTCAGTTTCCATTTCAGCGCTGAATGACCTCATATTCTCAGCGCTGGGCCTTTGGCCGAAATCCTAATTCTGTAGTGATAAGCCTATTCAAAAAGTGAGGTGAAGGAGAAGTTCAGTTGTCTCTGCGGCCATTGATAATACAAATTTATCTGGTGAAAGTCTCCAATAATTGATCTAATATACTGCATATATAATTCATGTAATTCACAGTGGGTTATGCAATGTGGATCATGAACTCGCTGTAACACAGGGTACTCGTCTCGATAGAAATTAAATTTTTCTGATTTTTCAGCATCTTTTGTGGACATTCGGTTGGTTGATCAGGGCAAATTTCAATTGTGAAAAGATTATTTGGGTAATGAAAAGCAGTAACCAAGGTATGGAATAGTATGTCATTTTCATTTGTTAGTTAATTTTCAAAGGTCCGACATCGAAATTCATGAGTAACTTTTCAAGTTTCTGAATTATTGTTACCATTGATTATTTTTACGCTTTGGTTTTGAATATGTTATAACATTAGTAGATTGCCATTTAAAGAGCACAAGAAATCGGCTGGATGTGGTAGGGAAGCAGCCCCTCTTACTATCAGCTGCCGTAAATGATGTTAATGTTACAAAAAAAAAGAGGGGAGACCAATTTACAAATCATAATTTGTCTCCTAAAGAAAAAAAAAAGGTGTGCTGACAGCAGCGGTAGGGGAAACAAGCTATAAATTAAAAATTTTCTTAAACTATTAAAAAATGCGCCGAAGTTTCTTCGGCGCAATCGAGTTTTCTGTACATCGTATAATCAATGCCACCGAAAGTAGATCTATCTTTTGGTGGTGTCGGTATAATACTGTATGAGCCGCGGCCCAAGAAACTTTTACCACGGCCCGGTGGTGGCCTGGCCTATATCGTTGCCAGACGCACGATTATGGCTAACTTTAACCTTGAATAAGATAAAAACTACTGATGCTAGAGGACTGCAATTTGGTATGTTTGATTATTGGAGGGTGGATGATCAACATACCAATTTGCAGCCCTCTTGCCTCAGTAGTTTTTAAGATCTGAGGGCGAAAAGAAAAAGTGCGGACAGAAAAAAGTGCGGACGCACAGACAAATCCGGCACAATAGTTTTCTTTTGAGAAAACTAAAAATGGAAGAATAATTTGTCTCCTAAAAAAAAAAAAAAGCAGCAGTAGGGGAAACAGGCTATAAAGTGAAAATTGTCTTAAAAACGAAAGTAAATGTCCATTAATAACTAGATGGGACACAGGTTATAAAAACAAGTTACATTATAAAAAAGAATAAATGTAAATTAGGGGCATAAGGGGAAATAATATTATATGTCATATACTTCCGCGAAAGTTTTCGTAGCAAACGTAAAAAGATCAAATAAAAAATCGCAAATGTTCAATAAATCTGCAAACTTAGGTGATGAGTACGATACGACTTTGAGGGTTGGACTTGGGATTTAAATAGAGATTTGGGATCTGGTTTGCATGTGGTGAAACAACTGCACCATTTATTGAAATTTTCTATATTATATGTATATATATATATATATGTGTATATATATACAGTATTTATGTATGTATGTATGTATATATATATATGTGTGTGTGTGTATATATGTATATGTATATATATATATATATATATAAATATATATATATATATATATATATATATATATATATATATATATATATATATATATATATATATATATATATATATATGAAAGACTGTAATTGTTGCAAAATTATTTCAGTGTCTTGCAGATGCACAGACGCTGAAACCAATTTTACTATTCCCACTGAGCTGCAAAAGGTGCAACGATTGATTTATGTAGTAAACGTGACATAAAATATTCATGCTTATGTTACTGTGCTACATTACTTGTGTATAACCAAGAGATAAACAACTTCTTCTTATGCCCTGGAACTCTCTTTGCCTTTTCAGGAATCGAGTGGAAGGAAAGTGCTTCTTGAAGGAAGACGCCACGTCCGGTGCATAGTAAGTGTGTTCGTTTTATTAGCCATTTTTGCAAGCATAAGGAACGGTTGTAGATTAATTATCCGAGGGTTCTCTCTCTCTCTCTCTCTCTCTCTCTCTCTCTCTCTCTCTCTCTCTCTCTCTCTCTCTCTCTCTCTCTCTCTCTCAGACAGGTAGAAGGATTTTGAATTCATTTTCCAGGAGTGTGTGTTCTCTCTCTCTCTCTCTCTCTCTCTCTCTCTCTCTCTCTCTCTCTCTCTCTCTCTCTCTCTCTCTCTCAAACAGGTAAAAGGATTTTGAATAAATTTTCCAAGAGCTCTCTCTCTCTCTCTCTCTCTCTCTCTCTCTCTCTCTCTCTCTCTCTCTCTCTCTCTCTCTCTCTCTCTCTCGCGGACAGTTTGATACCAAGCACTGGCAATTTATAATTGTCAGACTCTATCAGGAGAGATTTCTCTTTTCCCTCCAGCATAATGCGGGTGTGAGGCCGCGGCTTGGAACACAGGACAAGTGGCGAGCCTTTTCCTCCCTCCAGAGTGATACACTTAAGTCGCCCGAGGAGAGAGAGAGGAGAGAGAGAGAGAGAGAGAGAGAGAGAGAGAGAGAGAGAGAGAGAGATACCATCGCGCCATAGGCACTCAGGCAACTTTGTTTCGGCCACTTAGCGCAGATAGGGCCAAAATGGATGGATGGGCGGATGGCTTCGCCTCTGTGTGACTCTGTGCGGCACTGTGTGGCTCTGTGTTCGCTACTCTCTTTTATTTCTGTCTCTGTTTTTGTTTATTTTTCTTTTTTTCCATTGGTTCGCGGTTGTCACTTTTTGCTCAAGATGGGTTTTAGGCTTGATAAGGCTTGTACTTGTTTCATCTGTATGTTTGTTGATTTAAATGTTACATAATTATTTGAGTGAGGTCTGTGGTAGGCATACACGTGTATATGTCTGTATGTATGTATACTGTATATATATGTGTATTTATATTTATATATATATTTTTAATTTATATATATATATGTACATATATATTTATATATGTATATATATATATATATATATATATATATATATATATATTTATATATATAATGTATATAATTATATAAATATATTATATTTATATCTATATCTATGTTATGCATGCATGCATGTATGTGTGTATGTATGTATGTATGTATGTATGAAGTGTTGTTCCTTACACACATGTGACTTTTTTATGGTCGCATTTATTAAACCACAAGTACCCTTAATATCAGATTCACTTTACCTTGGGAATAATTTACATCCAGAGGGCATTATAATTGGTAAGTGCTTCTGCCCCGGGTATTAAATGAAGAGTCTTTTAACGCCGCACCAGAGTTGCCAGTTTTAGAATTTTTATTTATTTATTTATTTATTTATTTATTTATTTATTTATTTATGCATTTATTTATTTATTTATTTACATTTTTTTACAAAGTAATTCCTTGCAAAGTGATTTGTTTATCGTGTTCTGAAAGAGGTTTAGAATAATTCGATGTATTATTCTGCCTGTTGATGAGATATTGGACAATTATATTTATTTATTAGGTCTTTTTAAGTTTCCTGTAAAAGAAAACCATTGAGATGGCTATTTGTCTGTCCGTCCGCCCTCAGATCTTAAAAACTACGGAGGGTAGAGGGCTGCAAATTGGTGTGTTGATCATCCACCCTCCAGTCATCAAACATACCAAATTGCAGCCCTCTAGCCTCCTAAGTAGTTTTTATTTTATTTAAAGTTAAATTTAGCCATAATCGTGCATCTGGCACCGTTATAGGTGCCAACAACACAGGCCACCACCTGGCCGTGGCTGGATTTTTCATGGGCCGCTGCTGAGAATTTCATGAGCTGTGGCTGAGAGTTTCATACAGCATTATACACTGAACAGAGAACTCGATTGCGTCGAAGAAACTTCGTCGCATTTTTTACTTTTTTTTTAATATGGTGTATATTGGAATTAACGTTTGCCGTAGTTTAATGACTGGTTTTTAAGTTTTCTAATAGAAATTGATACGAAATGTTAAAAGATACATTTCTAACTTGATTGTTTAGTGAGTGCATGACTTTCCAGGAACCAAAACCACACCCTTAGAACTGTGTATATGTGTAAAATATGTAAACCACTTTTAGAAGTCTTATCTGATTACTAGTTATTTACAGATTTTTGTCTCATGCACTTGTCTTCTGTATTGCAGTTCGGTCAAGGAGTTGAAACTACAGTATATTCCTAGTGCAAAGTCATTTGTATTGCACTAAAAGCATATAGGCATTTCTTGTAATCTAATGGTTAATTATATACCCATGTTAACAGTGGTGTCATTTGTTTCAAGTACAATTCTAAACAAGTACAAAAAATTGCCGAAGTTTCTTCGGCGCAGTTGAGTTTTCTGTACAGCTTATAATGCTGCATGAGCCTCGGCCCACGAAACTTTCAGTCAAGGCCCGGTGGTGGTCTGTCCTATATCGTTGCCAATAGCACGATCATGGCTAAATTTAACCATAAAAAAATTAAACCTGTTGAGGCTAGAGGGCTGCAATTTGGTATGTTTGATGATTGAAGGGTGGATGATCATACCAATTTGCAGCCCTCTATCCTCAGTGGTTTTTCAGATCTGAGGGCGGACAGAAAAAGTGCGGACGGACAGACAAATAGCCTTCTCTATAATAGTTTTCTTTTACAGAAAACTAAAAAGAGCAATTTGCGTCTTGAATTTTAGATCATAGATTAATTTGAATACTGAAATGTGTTTCAGGTCTTTGTTTTAACTCTTGAAGCTCAAAATTCTCTCGTTGAGAGAGAGAGAGAGAGAGAGAGAGAGAGAGAGAGAGAGAGAGAGAGAGAATATTATCCTGAAGTGTCTGTGATGAATTGTGATTGATGGAGGTAGTAAAATATTGTATAGTGTTGCAAACACTTCACTTTATCTCAGGAACAAAACAGCATAGCAGTAGCTTGCCATAACGAGTCTCTCTCTCTCTCTCTCTCTCTCTCTCTCTCTCTCTCTCTCTCTCTCTCGATACACTTTTTTAGGGAGAAGTAAATTTTTGTACTCGTTTTAAACGCTGCTGCTTTTTAATAGAGAATCGTTTCTGTGCACTTAACAGAACCATCAACAGACTCGGATGTTAATGCCAGAATCCTCTTGTAAACTGTTTACAAACATAAGTAAGTCTAGACAGCTTTCACGTTTATAGGAGGGGAAGAACTTTGTGTATAGGATGTTTGCGATAGGGAGAGGGAGAGAGAGTTTGGGTATGAGAGTGTGTGTTTGTGTGTATGAACAGGATGTCAGTGATCGCAAGTGAAATACAGTTTTTTTTTATGAAACATTTGCATTTTGAAGAGATTAACATTCTTTTGCAATATATATTTATATATGTATATATTTATATACGTGTGTATATATACTGTATATTTATATATAATATATATATATATATAAACATATACATATACATATGTAATGCATTGTGTGTAAATGCAAATGGAGAAGCTCAATAGTAGACCATGGACACTCTCTTGGAAGGCCTGTTGTGTGAACCCGGCGTACTGCCCACTAGTCAACCCAACAACCTCATCTCTAAAAACTGAGGAAAAGGCCTATATATATATATATATATATATATATATATATATATATAGATATATATATATATATATATGTATGTATATCTACTGTATGTGTATATGTGTGTGCATGTGTGTATACATATACACACTATACTATATAGATAATATAATATATATATATACATACATACATACATACATACATACATACATACATACATACACATTAGGCCTGGGAAAAACTTAGTCCCACCCCCAGATAATCCATAGTACCTTGACTGACCTTAGCAGTGGTTTATATAACTCCAACTTAGTAGTCAACTTTCGTTGGTCGGAACCAAGGTGAGAATGACATGAGGCTAGTAGTTGCTCCCCAAAAGCCTTGCTAAGAAATATGGTAAGCAGTTCCTGAAGCCACCCCTTAGCGTTTTTACATATTTTCCCCTTACTGGAGGATGCTCCAAAATGTCAAATCCTTCCAGTTTCCAGTAATTAAATAGGTATGATTAGATTGCTGGCTTGTACCCTCATACTCCCTGCTATTGACATACCACAGTCGACGAGCTGTCAAGTACCCTGTTTAATGCTTGGGTCAGCGGAGGCACTGTGTGTATCATTGAAGCTGGGCAAAATTGTTTTTTCTGTCCAGGAATCGAGCTTTGGTCCTCTTGCTAGTGAGTGGAGTGTCATGGCCATGAGCCTTCATTGTAATTAAAGAACTATGTTTTATATGAGCCTCGAGTAGCTTTATAACACTACTGACGAATAGAACGCCTCATAAATGCTTGTTATAGAGGGTTGTATAACTCTTTTTGTTGGACAATTGATAGTTTGCTTATACTGTGCTAGAAGACTATAATAACACTCATTAATGGACTTTGGTGTGAAACAAAATGGAATATTTGAAAAATTAAGAGACAAAGAACTTACTTTGGACCCATTGATATCAGAGAAACTCTGCTGAGGAGGGATGCCTGCCACATGATTATGGTGCCATAAAAGGCTATGGTAGAGAAAGGCCCAAACAGCCTAAAATTGCTTGGATCATTTAAGACGGTCTCATCCTCGTCTGAACACTTGCTAGGAGACTTCCACAGCGCAAGTGGCAACTGGTGCTTTGAATTGTTTCATGCCCCTTCACTCCTGCTTTGATGCCATCTGACTTCTGCCTTTTTACTAGACAGATCTCAACCCACATAGTCATTAATTTGGGAGAACCACTAAAGTCATCCATGTTACAGAGTATTGTTTTAAGACCCAGGATACAGTCTTTTGCGACGAGATTAACGGGAGAAATGCATTGAAGGTAGGGGGAGACTCTTGACAAGTAACTTAAGAACTGTCTGCTGTGATGTTTTGTGGTTGAATCTGAGATGCTTTCAAATGATCGTGTTATTCTCAATCTATAATTTGATTGAACAATACGGAAATGAGTGTTGTATGAGTGACAAAGTTTTGCCTTTGATTTCACATTAAAAAATTGAAAACGATTTAATTTTGAAATGGACTTAGATCATCACAGTCGTTAATTCTTTTTGGATCTTTCCCAGATAGTGACCCCAAGGGTTTTAAACCCGTTATGTATCCACCTTTGCGGCGTCTTTAGTACAAGGCAGTTGGAGATGACCGTAAAAACATAAACAAAAGACTGTAAATATCATAAAGATAATGACCCCCAAGGAATATTAGTCCTGGATAACGACCCCCGAAAACCATTGAGGGTCACTATCTAGGAAAGATCCTTCTATTCTAAGGTCTGATAAACTTAAGTGAATTCCAAAAACAAATTCATTGTCCTTGACCAGCAAAAAGACTCCAAGGGCAAGATTGAAGACAGGTCAAATAGTCTTGTCTCCGCCTTGTCTGCAGTACACAAGAAAAAAATTTATTCACTTTTGTGTCAAATTAGCACGAATCTATAAAGTTATGTTTATTCCATTAAAAATACAAATTATGAGAAGTCTCAACAGCTTTGATAGAGCTTCGCATGACATCGGGGAAATGCCTTTAGGTCAGCTTAAACAATGAACCAAAAATTTCTACAACCAGTCACCCCTGTTTATATTGTTTACAAACTAAGGGTGCGTCTAAATTGCAGTAGAGTGTTATAAACACACTTCAGAATCTTATTGCGTGTCTATCACAAATAGGTCGAATGCAAGTCAACAACTAACCCCCATAGGGGCGCACTGTAGGCATTATTAAAGGTTCTTTGCAGCGTCTCTTCGGCCTCTAACTGCAAACCCTGTTATTCCTTTTACTGTACCTCCATTCATATTTTCTTTCTTCCATCTTTCTATACACCCTCTCCTAACAATTATTTCATAGTGCAGCTGCGAGGGTCCCCCGTTACACCTTTTCAACCTTTTTCCCGTCAATTTCCTTTTCAGCGCTGAATGACCTCATAGGTCCCAGTGCTTGGCCTTTGGCCTAAACTCTATATTTTAACTGGAAAACAAATCTTTGGCAGATACTACAGTAATCTTATGAAGCAATGGGCAGATACTACAGTACAGTAATCTTTTGAAGCAATGGTTAGGACTGCCAGTAAGTAGTTGACTTGTACTTGTATTTAACTTATTTGTGATGTGCGTGCAATAAGTTGTCAACCTATGTTTATGGCTTTTTATTGCAGTTTGGCCGCAGCCTGAGTTGAACACAAGAGGGGTAGGAATGGAAGGGCCTCAGTATTCAGGAAGTGTCAGAGTTTATGGAAAAGTGAGATGAATTGTATATAGTAACGTGCTTGTTGGTGCGCGCTACGAGTGCTGGAACCTGATGCACCTGTTTCCCCTACCCTCCTGATCCCCTACCTACCCCACCCCCAACCAGCGTGGACAAACAGGTTTGCAGGAAGAGTGTGGATGTCTCCCCTACCCTCCCGATCTCCTACCTACCCCACCACCACACGAGGTGGGCAAGCAGGTTTGCAGGAGGAGGGTGGATGTTTCCCTTACCTTCCTGTTCCCCTACTTGCCCTGCCCCAACCTGGGGTGGACAAACAGGTTTGCAGGAGGAGGGTGGATGTTCCCTGTACCCTCCCATTCCCCCTACTACCCTGTCCCCACCCCGGGCAGACAAACAGGTTTGCAAGAGGAGGGTGGATGTTTCCCCTACCCTCCCGTTCCCCTACCCGCCCTGCCCCCACGCGGGGCGGACAGACTGGTTTGCAGGAGGTGGGTGGCTGTGTCATGTCTCCCGTACTGTCACCTAGGGAGAAGATAAACAAGATCCACCCGGATTTTATTTTTATAGATATACAGTATACAGGTGTATCAGTGCTCTATTGATGTATAGGTTGAAAGAATAGCCTGCATTGGGGGTTTATTTCCATGGGGGATTATAACTGATTCAGTCTGTAAAGACTGAATGTGGCAGTGGCTGTTATATTGGTGATAACTAAAATGACATTTTTACAGGCTTGTTGGTTTTACATACATATATAATATATATATATATATATATATATATATATATATATATATATATGTATGTGTATGTACACTGTATATATTTATATGTGTATATATACAATCTAAGATATACGAGTATATATGTATATGTATATTTATATATGTATATATATGTGTGTATACGTATATATATATTTATATATATATATGTATTCATATATACACATGTACAGTATGTGTGTGTGTGGTCTTAGTGATTATTTTTTTATGCGTTTTTGGTTATATCGATCATTGAAAAAATATAATTGTTTAACCAGACTTATACCACCAACCTAAGGATACACGTTCATTCACACAAACACATAAACACACACACACACACACACACACATATATATATATATATATATATATATATATATATATATATATATATATATATATATATATATATATATATATATATATATATATATATATAATATTTTATTTTTCGCGCATGTATTTATCCGCTGAGCTGTGGTATTGTAGTTCCTTCATTTCGCGTCCTGGTGAGAAAAGTCTAATGATGAGCGAGACGGACTTGGCACTGACACGGCGCAGTGACGAACGGGAGATTTGCATCTTCAGTCGGAATGGCCAATAAAATAAGAAATTGTGATCAAGGAAGTTGGTTTTCCCTGATTTAATGGTTCTGAACTTGAAATATTGGACGGGGCCGAAAGAAAAATGCGTGTGGGAGATGACGGCGACGATGATGATGATGATGATGATGAGATCAGTAAGTTTGGTTAAAAGAAAAAAAGATATAATTGATCTCAGTGGTATTGGTCCCCTTAGTGGGGTAGTGCCGTCAGTGTACCCCATGCTGTGCACTGTAGGCATTGCTTTAGGTTCCTTGCAGCGTGCCTTCGGCCCCTAGCTGCAACCCCTTTCATTCCTTTTACTGTACCTCCGTTCATATTCTCTTTATTCCACCCGACTTTCCAACCTCTCCTGACAATTGTTTCATGGTGCAACTGCGAGGTTTTCCTGCTGTTACATCTTTAAAACCTTTTTACTGTCAGTTTCCGTTTCAGCTCTGAATGACCTCACAGGTCCCACTCTTTTGGCCTAAATTCTGTATTCTATTCTCTTCAATGGTATTGGTATAATAGCGATGGTTATCGTTATCAAAGTTACCGACAGCTACGTAGCAATGATAACATGGCGGGTAGACGTAGCAAGAATAGATAACAGATGCGAAATTCACAGCTCGGCAGAAGCGATGACTCTGGTGACGGTGAAACTGTCAGTCACACGTCTGTCTGTTGAAGCAGATTTTTTTTTTTATGGCTGACGACGCGACAAGAAGAGCGAAAACCTTAAGTGCCTGAGGAGAGCGGAAACCAATTTGATTGAAGAGAGAGAGAGAGAGAGAGAGAGAGAGAGAGAGAGAGAGAGAGAGAGAGACTTATCAGAGGAATGGGTGTGCTTACTTGGGGTGGGTGGGTGGGTGAGTGTGTGGTGGGGGGGTTCATCTGGCGTGTGTCCAGAGCGTCTTGTCTGTAGAGGGAGAAGGCAGGAGAGAGGGGTCTCTTCCAGATGGGTTCTCAGTAAGATCTCCGGCGCCGTGACACGTTTAACCCCTCTGCTGTACAGGGCTCCTTTGGAGGAGAAACGCACGAGTGCAGTCAGTGTCTTTTGGACAGGGAAGGAAATCCGAGTGTGACGCCTTCCTCCCTCCCTCGTGTCCGTCCACTCCCGCCTGAGGAGGCCACAGGGTCACTCACTGCTAGCAGCCCTCGCAGCGTCGCAGGTGAGCTCGTCGCGTGGCCGTCTCCTCCTTTTTGACAGTCGTTGAGGTTCCCCAGTTTTGCGTTTCCTTGCGGCTTGGGAGAGGTTTCCCCTTCCGAGTGGATTCTAGGCTTAGAAATGACGTTGGGTTCGAGCAGAATTATTCCTGATGGTGAGACTGACAGGATGGGCAAATCAGGTCCACGGGAAAGGATTGGGGATAACAGTAGGGTTGGATCTTGCATGAAGTAAGAGACAGCTGGAAGGATGTTGTGATTTGTTTAATGTTTTCAGGCTTTGAAAGAATCCTTAAAGTAGAATTTGATTGGTATTAGAATACAAGATTGTAACTAACTTCCTATATGACTGGAAAGCTATCGACTTCTTTCATTATAACTGCTATCGTTACTGCTGGTTTAAACTAGGTGGAAATTTCAATCAATTTTTGAACTTTATCATGTAGGATTTTGAAACTTTTGAATATATATATTATTCTATTAAAGCACTGAAGTTTAAAAAATTTTAGACCGGGCTAAAATATTCAAGATTTTATGAGAGGTATACTTCAAGAGGGTATTGAAAATCCCAAATTCTAAGAAAGATATCTCATTCAAAGAAAAGAACCATGTTGTTACCAGGTGATGGACTAGAGAAAGAATGTTTCTTATATTAAAATAGCCATCATCCCTTACCTTTACTTGAACCTAATAAAGGTGAAACGCAATCAGTGCCCGATCATTTTAAAGTGTTAATGTTAAATAAGAAGGAAATGTGGACCGTTAGGAATGATCCAAAGTACTTGATTATTGGCAATGTGAAGTAAGACTTGGTCTTGTATGTGATGTCTATCAGATTTGACTAGATATTATAGTCCATAGAATAACCTTGATGGCAGCCGTGACATTCGAGATTATAGTACGACTTTTTGGCAATTTATGCATGAATTCAAGTGTCCGCTGCGGATAAGACATTTGGTGCTAATCGAAGATTTAGGTTATGCGGCTTTAGACTAGACTTGATGCAAAAGACATTCACCTGGGTAGAACCAGACCCTAGACAGTTGGCGCTAACATAAAACGGGAGATTCTGGTGTTAGAAGTTATAGCTCAAACTGGAACGCGGGGGATGTTTTAAGTAATAATGTAAAGCTCGAACAGCCCAAAAAGGGCTGACTTGTGAAATGAGTACCAGTGACCAGCTTCAGTTTTCCGAACATGTGCAAGTCCCCATCCTTGTTACTTGAAAGTCGTCCTTGACTGGAGCGCTGGTGAGCCTGCAAAATGATGGTCCCCCCAAAAAACCTGACTTTCTCTTTGTTTCTTTAAGCGAGACTTGAAGTCGAAGGCCGCTGAAACTTAAGCAAAAATTTAATTAATTAAAATAATAAAAAGAAAACAAATTAATAAAGAAATGAAAATGAAGAAAATCACACACACACACACACACACACACACATAACACACACACACACACACACACACATATATATATATATATATATATATATATATATATATATATATATATATATATATATATATATATATATATATATATATATACTATATATATTATTCTGTTAAAGCACTGAAGTCTTAAAAATTTCACACCGGGCTAAAAGATTGAAATTTTCATGAGAGGGAAACTTAAAGAGTGTATTGAAAACCCCCCGAATTTTGAGACTTCATTTTCAACTATGGCCAGTGTAAACAGATGGAAAAGCCATCAGAATCGAAGACACTGCTTATTAAAAAGAAAAAGAGGACCTGCGGCAGACAATGCAAGCAGTGTAGATAATGCAAGCAGTGTTTCGTAGTCAAGTCCCGTCAGAATGAAAATTAAAAAACTTGTGAACCGTCTAGCACCGAAGGTCGCTTTTCCTTTGTTGTAAAACAGCATTACGACCATCCTGACATTGTGGCTGTGTAATAATAATAATAATAATAATAATAATAATAATAATAATAATAATAATAAGTGTTAAATTCACAATCTCGTGAAAAACATTTTGTGTAATAAAAATTCACAATTGTATAATAAACTGTACTACTATGTAAAAAACAAAGGCAAAGACTTTCGAACACCGTTTATAATAATAATAATAATAATAATAATAATAATAATAATAATAATAATAAACCCTTGAACGCCATTATTGTTTAGTAGACAAGTTTGTTGGTGCGAGACGTGAAAACGAGCAGCTTTACTAGCAAACAGGCTGAAGCTCTCTATCAGTATGAAGAAGCATGCACAGTTAATGCCATCGTTAATTAATTTGCTAAGATAAAAAAAAGTTTTTTTTTATGAACTTGCAATTTATCTCGGCTTCACCGGCGCACACACCAGGAAGCAGGCGTTGTCTCGTAAATCACTTATCAGACGAACAGGTTCGAAAAAAATACTCGGGGCTCAGACGTGCGCCTTCGGGACTCCGCATTGAGACTTTTTTTGTTTTGTTGGATAGACAGCTGTTATTAGTGACTTACTTTGTAAATGTTTCTATAATGATTATATTTCGGGGGATTATTGTTATTATTATTATTGTTATTATTATTATTATTATTATTATTATTATTATTATTATTATTATTATTAATTAGGAGATGGAACGTATTTATATGGAACAAGCCTACAGAGACCATTGATAGATAGCTGTGTTTTTGTTTGATAGCTAGCTGTTAGTGATTTATTTTGTAAATGTTTCTATAATGACTAAATTTCGGAAGATTTACTAATTATTATTATTATTATTATTATTATTATTATTATTATTATTATTATTATTATTATTATTATTATTATTATTGGTGGAGAAATCCACAGCGGTGTTGATGTAAATGTATATTTTAGACAGATGTATGTTTCTAAAATAAAATATATATTTACATCTACACAGCTGTGGATTTCTTCACCATTTTAGTGACTCACGCTATTATTATTATTATTATTATTATTATTATTATTATTATTATTATTATTATTATTATTATTATTATTATTATTGAGGGTATAACGCACTCTTATGGAACAACCCCACATGGGCCATTGACTTGAAATTCAAGCTTCCAAAGTGCTTATTTGAAAGAAGTAACAGAAGGTGATAGGAAATACACAGAGAGATCATTTATTAGTAAATAAAAAAAAATAAATTAACCAATTAATAAATAGAAAGATAAAAATGTAGGCAAATTATAAAATGCAAAGAGAATCGCTCTAGGATGAGTAATGCATCGCACCTTCGATGGAACTTTTGAGGGTCCAATTACACAGCATCGTCAGGGAGACTGTTATTAATCAAAATGTGCAGGCTAGCTGCTGTTGCAAACAGTGCGTCGTTTTGTGGTATCAGGTTTGATATTACTCAGTTGGGTGTTTTATCTTGGCCACAACGAAAATGTGGAATCGTTTGCTTATTGCAGCTGTTGAATTTTCTGGTCTCCAAATGTTTAAGCAGGAGCAAATTCAGTCCTGCCTTTTGCTGACGTCTGCTGAATTTCAGGTGTATCGGTTTGATTTTCAACTCCCTCTTATTTATTTATTTATCACCTTTTCTTGTAAATTGTCTCTCTCTGCAGGTTGATTTTCTTTTGCAGCCATCGTGGTTTTATAGTCTGTTGACTTTGTCAGAAAGTTTTTAGCTGAAGATTTAAAGAAAGAGATTCTGTTTTAACTAACTAGTATGCCATTATCTTCTTGAAGCACTCTTCCAAGTCATATAAAACTGAGGCCTCATGCGGTGTACTGTAGGCATTGCTTAAGGTTCTTCGTAGCGTCCCTTCGACCCCTAGCTGCAACCCCTCTCATTCCTTTTACTGTACCTCCGTCCATGTTCTCTTTCTTCCATCTTACTTTCCACCCTCTCTAACAGTTGTTTCATAGTGCAAGAGCGAGTTTTTCCTCCTGTTACACCTTTCAAACCTTTTGAACCTTTCTGTTCTCAGTTTCCGTTTCAGCTCTGAATGACCTCATAGGTCCCAGCGCTTGGCCTTTGGCCTAAATTCTATATATTCTATCCTATTCTGTTAAAAAAACTAAGGCACCATGCAATCGTGCCGATGTTTTTACAAGGTTTTTTGTGGCGCTTTGTCCGTGATTTAACCAAATTTGTATTTTCCATTCTTTAATTAAGCTGTTCATATTAACCGCCTAAGACGACTTGGAATTTTGACGCTTGATATAGTTTTCATTTATAGCTGTAATTTATTCATTGTTTTAAACCCATTTTTATATATTATGTGAGTGTTAATTGTAATAAGAGCTAATTCCTACCTCTTAAGCAACCATTCATTTTCGGCGAAGCTGTAAACTTGGTCATTTTGCATAGATATATATATATATATACATGTATGTATATATATATATATATATATATATATATATATATATATATATATATATATATATATATATATATATATATATATATATATATATATATATATATATATATATATATATGTGTGTGTGTGTGTGTGTGTGTGTGTGTGTGTGTATATAATATACATATGTATACACATACACACATATATATATATAAAAATATATATACACAAAATATATACACATATACTGTATGAGAAAGAGATAGAGAGAGAGAAGACATTAATAAAAGCAAAATTTCCTAAAAACCTTGTTTTCCGAAATCAGTATTAAGCCGCTCAACCTCGAGTGATCTCGAGAATTTATCGGCCATATCGATGTACGTACCATTCAGTATTCGAATATATTCTCGGCACCCATATGAAAAAAGAGAGATGGGGAACTTCGCTCTCTGCCAACTGGGAAGCAGCGGCGGAGCACGATTTAACAGCCATAAACAAATCGAACGAGACTTTTGCCACAACTTATTAGAAGGTCGTTCCGTCTGATGGGAAAAATTACCGGAATTCGGACCAGTGATCAGACTCGGTTTGAAAGTTTATGATAAACAACCAAGTTCAATATGTGTCGAGGAACTCGTTCAAGCTCTACAGAACGTTGTTAATAAGTGTTTCCAGAAATAAATAAATTTATAAATATGGTTGGAGTGATGTTAATAATTTTAAAATGGAACTGTCGGTAATATTATGGACGGTGCACATCTGCTGTTGCTCTCTTATTAGCTGACGAGCTTGATGGCTAGCGCTACGCTGCGCTGAAACCCGGCGCTGCCCGTCATGTCTCCCCTACCCTCCCGATTCCCCTACCTACCCCGCCCCCACCTGGGTCGGAGAAACAGGTTTGCAGGGGAGGGTGGATGTGTCATGTCAACACCTGCCCTCCCGATCCCCTACCTACCAGCCCCGGACAAACAAGAAAGATCCACTCGGATTTTTTTATTATAAATAAATGATGGGAGCTGGTATGTTCATTATGAATAATAATAATAATAATAATAATAATAATAATAATAATAATAATAATAATGGTGAAAAAGTCCACAGTAGTGTAAGTGTAAATGTATATGTATGTATATATACATATATCTTTTGTAAATATAATTTTAATATATATTTACACTTACAGTACACCACTGTGGATTTCTGCACCATTTTAGTGACTCATGCGATTATGAGATTTTTATTAATAATAATAATAATAATTATAATAATAATAATAATAATAATAATAATAATAATAATAATAATTCGGAAGAAGAGCCTCTTTCAAACTTCATTAGATAGAATGACCTTCTGGTTGCTGCTGAGTTCCTGGTACAGTTTCTCGATCTCTCGAATGAGTTCGTTTGAAGCGGCAGGTAAATTATATAACAGCTGTCCAAAGTTCATTTATTCCCTGACGTTTCGGTAGTAATCTCTACTACCATTTACCAAAGGGCGATCGACGCTAGGGGTGCAATTGTGTCATATAATTTACCAGCTGCTACAAAGAAACTCATTCGCTGCAGTACAAACTCAACAGCATCCAGATGGCCGTTCTGTTTGATAATAATATTCTGTCTATAATAATAATAATAATATCCGAATGGATCTTGTTTGTCCTCCCCCAGGTGACAGTAGGGGAGACATGACACAGCCACCCACCCCCTGCAAACCGGTTTGTCCGCCCCGGGTGGGGGCGGGGTAGGTAGGGAATTGGGAGGGTAGGAGGAGACATCCACCCTCCTCCTGCAAACCTATTTGTCCACCCCGGGTGGGGGTAAGGTAGATGGGGGAATGGGAGTTCCAGCGCACGCCAACAAGCTCGTAATAATAATAATAATAATAATAATAATAATAATAATAATAATAATATCGTTGGCACACTCTTAAAAGCACCAGCGAAAAGTAGATGTTGATTTCTCATGTTCTTTTCACAAATTTTAAGTATCTTACAAGAATGAGATTTCGTTTTGAATACGAAGGACAGTTTAAACTGAAGAAAGATCCTGTAGGGTGTAGTGCCATCAGTACACCACATGCGGTGCACTGTAGGCATTACTTAAGGATCTTTTCAGCATTCCCTTCAGTCCCTAGCTGCAACCCCTTTCATTCCTTTTACTGTACCTCCATTCATATTATCTTCCATCTTGCTTTCCACCCTCTCCTAGCAATTATTTCATAGTGCAACTGCAAGGTTTTCCTCCTGTTGCACCTTTCTTACCTACCTACCCTCAATTTCCTTTCCAGCGCGGAATGACCTCTTAGGTCGCAGCGCTTGGCCGTTGGCCTAAACTCTCTGTTCCATTCCATTCCATTTCCATTCCTTCGTTAGACAAAAATGAAACATTTATGTGCATGGATGGCTTGACATGTGGCTGTCTTAATCACTTTCATTTCATTCATATACTTGTATGCTGCATATCGTAATAATATAATTCTCTCTCTCTCTCTCTCTCTCTCTCTCTCTCTCTCTCTCTCTCTCTCTCTCTCTCTCTCAGATAAATGTGTATATATAATATGGGGCTGGTCTTGTATTTTTTTTTTTTATTTATGATCTTCACTATTTTGGTTGTCAGTCAAGGGCTCATTCAGCGTTGAATGGTCCTTGGGAACCCTTAGTGTTTGGGTATGTCCCTAATTATCATAAATCCGTCCATTAGCTTATTTCATTCACACGCGACTGAATCGTATGTTCAGTTACACGGGTCAGCATTCCGTTATAAGATGCATTTTCTTTTTTTTATCCAGTTAAACTTGAATTCTTTACGACCCATCTAAGCTTATGTTCGCCCAGGACTTCCCGGGTACTTGTGGAATATATTACTGTGCTTGTGATATGTTAGGAGATTGACCATTGACATTTTTTTTAAAGTAAAAATTTGATAACTTTAGTAATATTATTATGAGTAATATTATTATGTTAGTCGGAATATGCATTGTCTTCAGTTACAATACATCTCATTTTCTTTAACAGTGAAATTAGGCAGTTTGTACTTAAGTATTGAGATGGTTTTGTCTGTCCGTCCGCACTTTTTTGTCCGCCCTCAGATCTTGAAAACGGCTGAGGCTAGAGGGCTGCAAATTGGTACGTTGATCATCCACCCTCCAATCATCAAACTTACCAGATTGCAGCCCTGTAGCTTCAGTTGTTTTTATTTTATTTAAGGTTCAAGTTAGCCATAATCGTGCGTCTGGCAACGATATAAGCCAGGCCACCACCAGTCCGTGGTTAAAGTTTCATTGGCCGTGGCTCATACACCATTGTACCGAGACCACCGAAAGATAGATCTATTTTCGGTAGCCTTGATTTTACGATGTACAGAAACCTCGATTGCTCCCAAGAAACTTCGGCGCACTTTTTGCTTGTTTTTTGTTGTGCCGGCTAACAAAAGACTGATTATGTAGTTTATTTGTTAGCTATCTTATTGAATTTGCTTTGTTGTACACCTTCTTTACTTTGTTTTGTTATTTCTCTTTTATAGTTTATTCCATAATTCTTAGTTTCTTCTTCCGTAGTGGGTTGCTCTCCCTACTGGTGCCTATGTGTTTATAGCTTTCAGTTCTTCCAGTTAATGGCTTATAATAATAATTATTCAAGAATCTAGTGCTATGGACCATCTTCATCCAAAATTGCTTTAGGTCCAACTATTGAGAGGCGTATCAATACAGTGTTTGAATTGTAATCGATCTCTTCTGGACGCTCCAGAATCATCGCAAAATTAATAATCCCTGGATCTCGAGGTTTGAAAACGTGGAGAGAAATGAAGGAAACATTGCAGGTGTAATTATTGATGTAATTTCAAACTGCATGCAACATTTCGTCTCGGTCGCGTAAATACACTTTCGCATATTTGAACATCTATTTGCGTTCGGAAGAGAAGTCTATATGACTCGCTTTCGTAAGATGAAGACTGAATTTGTAACTCTTCAACAACTTAAGGGTCTTTGCAGCGTCCCTTCGGCCTCTGGCTGCAACTTCTTTCATTCCTTTTACTGTACCTCCGTTCAAATTCTCTTTTTTCTTCTGACTTTCCACCCCCTCTAACAATTGTTACACCTTTCAAACCTTCTCAATGTCAGTTTCCCTTTCCGCGCTGAATGACCTCGTAGGTCCCAGCTCTTGGCCACTGGCCTAAATTCTACATTCTGTTCTATTGTACAGAGTGTATAAGACACAGCATAGAATCTGTCCTGGTTAGAAGTGAGGTGGACCTTTCCCTGAAAATAGCCGGACACCATATCTTAAAAACTAACCACAGAATTTACTTGAAAATAATCTAATATGTTTCCTACACCCAAATTATTCTTGCGAGGCAAATCTAATCTAACCTAACCTAACCTAACCTACGGGCATGGCAAAAAAACCGTGGCTGGTGCAATACTTGCATACATCTCAGGAATTTGCTACCCCGACGAACCATATATACTGTAGACTCCTTCCTTCACTTTTCATAAGTTTCCCCGAACGTTGTAAAACCTGTTGGAGGGGCGATAAAACCTGTCGAACCACGTTAATGAGTCCCCCCGCCCCCGTTATCTGTTTGATAGGACAAGTGCGGTCGAGTTTTAACGCGCGTCAGCGGTCCCCTTATCTCGCGATGGAGTCTGGTGAGAACAGGTCTGTCTGTCTGTTTATCGTTAGAACTGGAACATTAAATTTAGGCCCAAGGCCGAGCGCTGGGACCTACGAGGTCTTTCAGCGCTGAGAATAATGTTGGAACGATTGGTAGGAGAGGGTGGAGAGTAAGATGGTAAGAAAGAGAATATGAACGGAGGTAGAGTAAGAGGAATGAAAGGGGTTGCAGCTAAGGGTCGAGGGGACGTTGCAAAGAACCTTAAGGAATGCTTACAGTGAACCGCTTGAGGTGCACTGACGGCTCTACCCTCCTAACGGGGCTGTTTGTTTGTTGACTGCGCGGTTTTAGGAGCAGGCCGTTCGGCAGACGCTCTCGATACTAGTTTTGTGTTGCTTATTTATCTTGTTTTTTGTTTGTCTTTTATTTGCCTTGTTTTTTGTTTATCTTTTATTTGTCTTATTTTTTGTTTATCTCTGCTGAGAGGGGCACCGACGGTTTGATAACCCTCTCAATTCGGTTACATCGCGAATCTTTTGTTGACATCTGTCATTTTCGTTCTGCGTGTTGTCATGTGTTTGTTGATTTATTTTACACTTTTTCCCTTCGTTTTTTTCCTTTTCACAAATGGGTATTCTCTTTCGTAGAGCTTGCTTTGGTAGTAAGCTGCCTTGTGGATGTTTTGTATAAATATCTACGTTCGTTGAATAATGACGATATTGATTAAGTAATGGTAATGTTAACAGTAGGCGGTGTTCAGTTTAACAGAGAAACTTTTAATACCAGCTGTAAATTTTTCTCTATAAGCGTCTTGTGTCATTGCAAATCTTTCATACGTGGCTTGTCCTTTTTGGGAGGCATGGAAATTACTTCAGCGATAATACAGTAGACTCCAAAACAGATAAAAATAAATTAGACAGTCATATATAACCGAGGAGTGCTTAAGGAAACGAGAAATTCTTTAACTTTGGAACTAAAGAAGTATAGGGCGATGATTTATAAAGTTGAATAGCGGAGCGGCAATGGCGTCTGAGCATATAGTGAAGAATAGCTGATATTTGAAACAAGGACCTTTAAATACTTAGAGTATATTTAAAGGACCTTGATCTGAACCACTGATAGACCAGAAGTTCTTTGAAATTTCAGTGTTTAATTTGAAAGTTAGATGGTTCTCATTTAATGAGGTCTTGTGTATCAGGCTGCCTCCAGAAGTCGTAAGGTGTCCGAAACCTATTCGTATGGAACGAATCCACGTGACCATTGACTTGAAAATCAAGCTTCCAAAGAATATTATTATTATTATTATTATTATTATTATTATTATTATTATTATTATTATTACTCAGAAGATGAACCCTATTCGTATGGGGACGAGTCCACAGGAACCATTGACTTGAAATTCAAACTTCCAGGAAATATTATTATTATTATTATTATTATTATTATTATTATTATTATTATTATTATTATTATTATTATTGCTCAGAAGATGAACGCTATTCGTATGGGACGAGTCCACAGGGACCATTGACTTGAAATTCAAGCTTCCAAAGATTATTATTATTATTATTATTATTATTTTTATTATTATTATTATTATTATTATTATTATTATTATTATTATTATTATTATTCAGAAGATGAACCTTATTCATATGGAACGAGCCCACAGGGGCTATTGATTTGAAATTCAATCTTCCAAGGATTATTATTATTATTATTATTATTATTATTATTATTATTATTATTATTATTATTATTATTCAGCAGATGAACCCTATTCATATGGAACGAACCCATAGGGACCATTGATTTGAAATTCAAGCTTCCAAAGATTATTATTATTATTATTATTATTATTATTATTATTATTATTATTATTATTATTATTATACAGAGGATGAACCCTATTCATCCGAACAAGCCCACCAAAGGGGCCATTGACTTGAAACTCAAGCTTTCAGAGCACATGGTGTTCATCCGAAAGAAGTAACAGATGGTAAAGCGAAATACAGAAAGAGGAGATCAGTATTAGAAAAACTGATAAATAAAGAAATTGATAAATAACTCAAAATGTAAGTAAAATATTAATATACGAGGATTAAAATACACAGGATTCCCTCGATCCTTTGAGTACACCTCTTCCTTTCTCGATTGAATTCCTCTTCACTTTTTATTCAAATCCTTCATCTTTTTCTGATCCTCTCTTTGATTTCTTGTCAGTATCGTATGTCTCTCTTTTCCGTCTTGCCTCTTCCGTATTTATATCTTTTCCTTAATCGTCGTCGCTCTTCTTCCATCGTATTCCCCCTGTGTCCCTGAGTTTCGTGGGCCGCGGCTAAGAGTAGCTTTTATTTCATTAAGGTTAAAGCGAGCCATGATCGCACTTTTGGTACCGCTATTGGTACCAACACAGGCCACCGTCGGACTGTGGCTGAGTTTCATGGGCGGCGGCTAAGGGTTTCATGGGCCGTGGCTGAGTTTCATGGGCCGCGGCTGAGAGTTTCATTGGCCGTGGCTGAGAATTTCACACAGCATTACATGCTATACAGAAAACTTTTCCTCGGCGCATTTTTTACTTATTTTTATTCTGACATGTTTTTCCCTTTATTCTGACATATTTTCCTCTCATGCGTGCCATGTTGATTATTTCTTTTTCTTTAGTGTCTTCATTAAGCAGTAGGACAGGTTTGGCTCAAGTATTACTGATCAACCTTTCAGTGTTACGCAGAGGTTGTGACGGCCTCTGGTCGTAATGGATCGCCCACACACTTCCGGTAATTTGCCAGATCTAGTGGTAGCAGGTGTTTTAGCCACAGTCGGGGTTAATGCCAAAGAGTTACTAGGCACCTGGTGGCGGTTTTTCTCGATGGACACGAGCTAAATTAGGGTATTCCAGTGCCGTAGTCGAGTGAGAAAGGCCTGCCACGCTGTAGAACAGGATTATACTTTTCTGAAGATCTCTGGGAGTTATTTTGATCATAATCTCAAAGGGTATTTTATCTCAAATTTTAGGTTTTGCATCCTAAGGAGACTAGAAATTCGTACAGTGAATGACCAAGCTCGCTTTGATGAACAGACCAAGTTCCACAAAAGAGAACACAGCCACGAATTGGAACATATTCATTATATAACATTTGCTGAAAGGCACTGCGAAGTGAGCAGGGTTCGCATTTTTCGGAGATAAATTCATAATAATAACGATAATTAAAAAAATAAGATAAAAGACTTAACCAAATCCTTGGCGTTGATGTTTCAGTATGTTTGCCATCCCTCCCCTGTTAGGTAATGATGGGAAACTGTTAACTAGCCGAAGAACAAGCTTAGCTACTCCATTTGCTGGTCAGTTGGTTCGCGTCTCCCCCACGGCGATGAAAAATCACTGGCTGTGTATCGTGATCAGTTACTGCTGTAGTGTGGGGTCTGTGGTGGGAGGTTGAAACCCATTTTTTTTTTTTTGGAACCTTGAATTTCAAGTCAGTAAAGGCCCATTTGGTGTGCGTGTTCCATTGAATAGGTTTCATTGCTGAAATAATAATAATAATAATAATAATAATAATAATAATAATAATAATAATAATAATAATAATAGGAAAAAGACATTCTTTAATACAGGTTTTGTTAAA
>NC_089766.1:51289796-51294796 GCF_040412425.1 Macrobrachium rosenbergii
GTTCTTTTGAAGCTTGAATTTCAAGTCAGTGGCCCCTTTGGTGGTCTTGTTTCATATGAATAGGTTTCATCTTCTGAATAATAATAATAATAATAATAATAATAATAATAATAATAATAATATAATAATAATAATAGTGCACCATGCTCTTTGGAAGCTTGAATTTCAAGTCAGTGGCCCCTGTGGTGGGCTTGTTCCATATGAACTGGGGTCGTCTTTTGTATAATAATAAAAATTCACATCTTACCATGCTTATCATGCCTTAGGGCAAGGACCCGTTCTGGCTTAAGTTAAAGTAATCTGAATTAACCAACTACATAATTAGATAAAAAATAATTCTTGAATATTGTATTATTTTACGTTACAGGGTACACTGAGCATTTTTTTGGAGCAGTGCCCATCGAGAATTACGCTTAACTTTGGTCAAGTCCAAGTACCCGTATTTCGTAGGTAGATGGGCGATGGATAATTTACTTTTAATCAGAACCTAATTATGTATATATATACAGTACATATACATATACGTATACATATTATTGCACGTGTTTACGTGCGATAAATTTATAATTATTCAGTTAATTAAGGTGATAATTTTATTGTCAATTACTCCAAATTCCGGTGTCACAAGGTAATGGCATTGTGTCCAAGTGTCCATTTCAAATGACAACATTTCATTGTTAGTAACAAATGTTGACAACATTTCAGTGTTAGCAACAAATGTTGACAACATTTCAGTGTTAGCAACAAATGTTGACAACATTTCATTGTTAGCAACAAATGTTGACAACATTTCAGTGTCAGCGACAGATGTTTTCGACTGTGTGTATGGCTTCTGGCCACAAAGTGCTGAGCAGCAGCGCTAATATGCAGTAAATGTTGAGCCTCGCTGTCGAACTTCTCAGTTCCAGAGGTCCTTTATTCCTCACACCGTTGGACTGTGGGACAGTCTCTCAGACAGTGTCATGCAATTGGAACTTCAGAAGTTCAAGCAAAGATGCAGTGCATTACAGCCCTAATGCTGTTCTCCTTGTATTTTAATAGTTTGCATACGTTTTTACATTTATTTATTTGTTTTTTACTAGATCTGGTTTGCCATTCACCTCCTCTTACTTCTTCCTAATGAGCACCTTAATATTCTTTGGAAGCTTGAAGAATTTCAAGTCAGTGGCCCCTTTGGTGGGCTTGTTCCATATGAATAGGGTTCATCTACTGAGTAATAATAATAATAATAATAATAATAATAATAATAATAATAATAATAATAATAATAATAATAATAATAATAATATTAATAATAAGGGAGGAGACCTTCTCTGAGGGCAGTAGCATTGAAAATAATGGCTGTTTCTACGGCATTCAATTTATACAGAGTCTTCTCTATTCTTCTTAATACCTTTTCTTAACAAGAATAGAGAAGACTCTATATATTGAATGCCGTAGAAACATCCATTATTTTTATTAATAATAATAATAATAATAATAATAATAATAATAATAATAATAATAATAATAATAATAACGAAAAGTTTTGAACTTTTGAAAGAATATAATTCCGTGAAAAGGACTTTTGGTGAACAATTTTCAAAATACTCGTCCATCACTGAAACTGGGTCTCTCTGGAAGCTGTTAGCAGCCTTCGGTTCTCAACAGGTCTTCTTATTTCGGATGGGGTTGCGAGCCTCATGCCCTCCTGACGTGCAATGAGTGGGATTTAATGGAACGTGCTCAAAACGCCTCAATTTGCTCGGGAACCGTATCCGGGAACTTCCTGAGCTCTGGATCACGAGTACCTGTTTGAATACAGTTTGTAGGAGTTTTTTTTGGGGTGGGGGTGTTAAACAAATGCGTCACTGGTTCCTTGAATTTTAGTTATATCTTTAGCATAAGATTTATTAAAAAGGATTCTTTTTATGAAATTTGGTATATTATATCCTGAACATAAGATGTATTAAAAGATATCCTTATGAAATGTAGTAGATTATATCCTGAACATAAGATGTAATTATATCCTGAACATAAGATGTAGTAATGGTTATCCTTATGAAATATGATAAATTATATCCTGCACATAAGATGTATTAAAAGATATGCTTATGAAGTATAGTGGATTATATCCCTAACATGAAATTTATTTAAGGTTATTCTCACCTTGAAATATAGTAGATTATATCCCCAACATGATAATTATTAAAATTTATCCTTATTATGAAATTAGTAGATTATATCCCCAACATGAAATTTCTGAAAAGATATCATTATGACATATAGTAAAATATTTCTTATTTAGTAAATTACATCATAATTATGATAATTATTAGTAAAATATATCCTTTTCACATTTAGTAAATTACATCATAATCATGATAATTATTAGTAAATTGTATCTTCATCACTTCTAGTAAATTACGTCATAATTATGACAATTATTAGTAAATTATGTTCTTATCACATTTAGCTAGTTACATCATAATTATGATAATTATTAGTATAGTGTATCCTTATCACATTTAGCTAATTACATCATAATTATGATAATTGTTAGTACAGTATATCCTTATCACATTTGCAAATTACATCATATATTTATGATAATTGTTAGTATATTGTATCCTTATCACATTTAGCTAATTACATCATACTTATAATAATTATTAGTATATTGTATCCATATCACATTTAGCTAATTACATCATAACTTATAATAATTATTAGTATATTGCATCACTATCACATGTAGTAAATTCCATCATGATTATGATAATAATTATCATGAAACTTAAAATGTTACCCACGTGCGTTTGAACGCAGAATCAATTTCGCCAGCACTCGACAGACTCCTGACTACACATTTTACCTTCCCGGGGTGTGAGCGAGGTATTTCTGCTCGTATTTTTGACACTCTTCCTCCGCCTCAAGTGCGCTTGCGAGGAGAGATTTGACATCAAGAATCATCCTATCGCTCGTTTGGAGGCGTCGTGGCAAAAGCAGAGGTGTGTTGTGGGGGAGGGAGGGTGTGGGGGTTAGAGGAGTGGTTAGGTGTAGGAGGTGGAGGAGGAGGGGGAGGGGGAAGGAGAATTAGGGCGCCGCCAGACACGTACCAAAATAGAAGACTTAATTAACATTTCGGATTTAGGTTATATTTTTTTTTTCTAGTCCTTTCTCTTTTTTTTATTTTTATATATATTCTTATTTCATGGTATTTTTCTGCTTCTTATTTCTTATTTCGTGACATTTTTCAACTTATTTTTCATTTCATGACATTTTTCAACTCATTTCTTATTTCATGACATTTTTCAACTTCTTATTTCTTATTTCATGACAGTTTTCAACTCATTTCTTGTTTCATGACATTTTTCGACTCTTCTCAAGTTTGAATCCTGTCCGAGCTATCAGTTTTTATATAGTTTGCCATTTCTTACAGGGTGACTTACCTTTATTCTTCTTTTTTTCATAGTCCTCTCTCTTTTTTCATTTTTATATATTCTTATTTCATTGCATTTTCCTACTTTTCTCAAGTTTGAATCCCGTTACTTAAATAGTTTCCCATTTCTTTACTGGGTGGTATACCTTTATTCCTAGCGCCTTCTACTACTGCCCTAACACCTAACGCCAATAAAAGGAAAAATAATAGTTATAACGAAGTCGCAAGAACGAAAATGAATGTTTTTACAAGCCGCTATGTCAGCAGCACCATACCGCCCAGCCAGGTAGGCTGCCCCACGTGCAAATGACGAAAGTGGCAGCTGTCAGAGATAAGGTGACTATTTTGCTGACAATTCACCAGAAGCCCGTCTGGTCATAATGACCTCAGGTTGCTTTGTTCGCTCCGTAGCGAAGCCTTTTGCGATATTGCGGCTCTCTCTTCGATTTTGGCGATGGGGCAGTCTTTGTTAAATGCCGTTCGTCTTTGCCTTTGTTACGCGGAATGGGAGAAGGTGAAAGTTACTAAGGATAGACTGAATGGCAATTGTAGAATGTGGTTGATTCGAGAATCTGTAGGAAAAGGTGAAGTCATTGAGAGTAGACTGAATAACAACTGGAGAATGTGGTTGATTCGAGAATCTGATATGAATAGTAAATTTGGTGATTTCATTAATTACTTTTCATTATTCGTACACATTAATATGACTGAAAGTAATATTTAATCTTTACGATCAATAATTACACATACATACATACATACATATATATATATATATATATATATATATATATATATATATATATATATATATATATATATATATATATATATATATATATATATATATATATATATATATATATATATATATATATATATATATATATATATATATATATATATATATATATATATATATATATATATATATATATTCGAGGGGTAGTCCTGTAAGTGCATCACAATCCTAAAGGATCTTTGCAGTGTCCTTTCATTCCTTAGCCTTTCATTTTACATCGATCTCGTTTCCTTTCTCCCATCTAACTGTCCAGCCTCTCAAATTATTATTGATTCTTAGTGCAGCCAAGGGGTTTTCTCTCAGGTCGAACACGTAGATCGTTGTACTTCATCTCATTTATTTCGGGATCTCATTTTCTTGTTTTGTGCAGCAACTCTAAAACTCAATCTTTTCATTGCTTTAAGTGCTGAATGGCTGAATGTTCACCAGTGCTTGGGTCTAGGGCCTGAATTTCATTCATTCAGATTTTTAAGATTTATATATATATATATATATATATATATATATATATATATATAGAGAGAGAGAGAGAGAGAGAGAGAGAGAGAGAGAGAGAGATATATATATGAAGAGTGACCAAAAATATTATATTCTTTTCCCAAGTTTTTCAAGAATATTTTATACATCTAGATATATATTTATGTATGCATGTGTGTGTAGTTTACATAAATGTGTAATTATTGATCAGTGAAAGCATTAGTTACAGTCAGGAAGCAGGAAGATCATTCCGAATCTTTCAGTCATACTAACTGAATCCTGCTTTGCACAGATAATGAA